>NC_133649.1:273911567-274111873 GCF_009905375.1 Apium graveolens
GTAAACTCTACCATCGTTCGAAATATAACAAGTTTTTTCTTCAAGAAGGTATGGTAGACCATCTGTACAGATTCTAGTTGATTCAATCTTTCAGGATTTTCTCCAACACCTGGTTCACTTAAGGAAGTTGGATTATTGGTTGTTCTGCAATCTTCTTTCATCAGCACTACCAATCCAGATTTATCTCTTGCTTCCTTTCCAGTAACCACTCTTGCTTCAAACCACTTGCTGCAGTCTTCAAAGGTTGAGTCTGTTTGGCTTTAGTGAATCCTGGTAGGGTAACTTTGAGGATTTAACATGAGCAATGTCAAGGTTTCCTTTGATCTTCTGATATCAAGTCAACTTGAGCTATATCAGGTTGCTTGCTTCATGGTTATTGAACTAACTATATCTTGACTCTGAACAACTTGAGCCATGTCAGAGGTTGTCTTAGAATCTTCCTTGAGTTAGTAGATCAGCATCTTCAAAAATTCTTCATCCATAGGAGGCACATAAACCTTTATAGTTCACCAACTTTTTCTTTGCCCTTGGACCTTAGATCTATTTTAATTGTGATTTGGCCTTGGTTTCCACAGGATTTGTCCTTTCTTTTATCACAATGCCTTTAGCCGTAGGAAGTTTCTTTTAACAACAGAAGCTTCAGATTTAAAGTTGACTTTTTTCTGACTTAAGCCTGGCTTCTTCTTCTATTAGACTCTCAAAGTCCTTCCTGGATTTTCTTTCAGAAATAACTGTCTTGAAATTTCTTCATCAAGATCCAAAAGTTCATCAAACTTATCCTTTTACCAGTCAGAAGTTATTCTTCTCCCAGTATCGAACTTGTTCTATGACTTGTAGTTCCAGCTCTTCTTGATGAGAGACCTCCACCTTGACCACGACCTCCACCCATTCCAGAGTTTCTTGGGTTATTACCATCATCCTTTTTATTCGGTTCTTCAGGTTTTCCATTTAGACTTAATTAATTTCTCCCCCTTTTTGGCATCTCAGCAGTAAAAGAAGAGAGAAGCATTCCACTAAGGATTGGATTTCATTGAGTTGAGATTGCTGTAGAAGCTTGATTTTTCAAATTTCATCAATCTGAGATTGTTGCTTCTCTTGGGTTTTCTCAATGTAGGCAACTCTGTCAAAGGTAGGTTTGAAAAAGTTTTTCTTTTCAAGTTTCATAGCTGTTTCTTGCTTGAGTAAAGCTTCTGAATTTTATGCACCCCGGCATGAGTTGTTGAGTCTTGACCTTGAAGATGTCTGGTACTCAAATCAGTAACTCTCAGCTGTGTTTTGAAATCATCATTAACTAACATCTCATCAGCTTTTGCCAAGTGATCAGCAAGAATCTTTTCAGAAGGAATAAAACTGACTGAGTTCCATTCCTTAGTCCACTCCTGTCCTCTAGGAGTCTCACTCCAAGGTACTGGTGTATCTCCTCTAACAAACTTTTTAACTAGTTCAGCTTTTGAAGGAGCTTGTAGAGGTGCATGGCCAGAAGGACCAGCTTCATCAGCATCTGCATTTGTAGCAGCATCACCAGTATCATCAGCATTTGCAGCATCAGAACTTACAGAGTCAACATCCTCTGATAAAAGAACAGTATGAGAGGATATGGAGGCTTCAACATCATCCTCTAAGTGATGATATGCTTCCAAATTCTGATCAACAACCATATTCGGATGCTCACCTATAGTCTGACCTTCAATGTCTAGATGCAGAGAAGGTGTTGTAGACAATTCTGGAGTTTCATTAGCATCAGGGAATTGGGTTTGTTGATGGATTGATTGGAGCTGGTGGAGCTTCTAAGTAGGAGAAACCTCAGGCACAATTAGGTTGTTAATATCAATCTCAACCACTTGTGCCTGGGTCTGCAGTAGATACTGGTTCATTTACAGGGAGACACAGGTGGTGTAGATACTTTATCTTGAGCAGTTTCCTGAGTTGGTGACAATGGGAGGTTTAGATATGCAGTAGCTTCAGCAAATTCTGGCTCTTTTGAGATTAGAGATTCCTGATCTCCTTCCTTAGCTGCTGCTTCCTCATCCTCTGAAACTGACTCAGCCCTATACCTTTGTGCTCTCTATTTCTTGTATCTCTTTGAAGGTGGAGATTCCTTGGGAGTTTCATCAGAATACATCCTTCTAAGCCTTTTGAGAAGCTTAGAACCCCCAATTCCAATATCCTTCTGAGAAGAGACCTTTTCAGCTTCTTTGACAACAGGTTCTGACACAGGAACCTGTTCCTCACTGTCTGACTCATCTCTCAGAACAATCATCCTTCTCTTCTATTGTGTCTGAGGTACAATCTTTGTCCTCTTGGGCTTTGAAGATGAAGGCCTCACAGTATGTGAAGGTTTGAGATATGTTCTGATAGAGGGTTGAGTAGGTTGAGAGTAAAAGTATCATAGTTCAGAGCTAAGTCGTAATGAACCATGGTTGTGATGAGAGAAAAAGAAATGAGTTTGAGAGTTTGAGAGAAATGAGAGATGTGTTGGCTGAGGTGTTGGTTTATATAGCCAATAGAATGCCAAGAGACGCAAGGAAAATTGAATAATGATAGGTAAAATTAATTTTACCTCGTCTCCCTAGACTGATGAGAAGAAAAACAGCCATTGGAAGTGTAAAATAGGGTTTAATGCGCACAAGAAATAAGTAAAAAAAATTACTGTGCATAGTCGTGTACCACTAACCCAAATTATATTGACTTTTAATATCTCACCCAAACATATTCTGATTTTAAATAAGACTATTTCAGATTTTAACCACAAATAAGTCAAGTAAAGAATCAGAGTGTAATATCAGAACTTAGACTTATATCAGAACTTAACAGTCATCAGAACATGATTTCTTAACTCGAAAAATGAATGCCTGTTTCTGCAATTCTTCACACAAATTCTGATTTCATTTCTTTAGAACTTAATCATCAGAACTTTCATCATAACTTGTCCTCAGAATTTATGTAACTGACACTTAAACGTTCATCTAAAATACCATTTATCACCACAGTAATTTTCATCATTCATATGGAGTATATGTGTGTGCAGTAAGCTAAATATCAGATAAAGATTAAAGTCTGATTCACTTCAGTTCATCTTAAAAACAAGGCATAACTAAGAACTTTACTCAAAATCTGTCATGATTCTGTAGTCTACTTTAGAATGAGTTCATGCATGAGTTTACCTCAACTGTTTTGTGCTCATTTTATGCATCTTTTGAAATTCCATTTTACAGTGGCTTCTCAGTGTAAGTGAGTCATGACTGCTTATTAGAATTTATGCTATTATCAGAGTATTTCTCCAGTAATCATAGAGTGTGAAAAGTCACCAAGAAAAATATTTAGTTTTGCTTTTCTGATGCCTATTACTTAATACCAGCAATGCACTTGGGTCTTCCCTTCCACAGTTTTTACTCTAGATCTCAATGGAGTACCTGATTTTTATTTCTTTTTCTTTTCCTTTTCTTTTGATAAGTGAGGCTTATCAGCACTTAGTACATTCACCAGATTTACTAACATCAGAACTTAATAGATGAGAAGCATTATTCTAGTTTTTGACTTAGTAATAAGATAGACAAAGTAAATTTAACTAAGCTCAATATCAGAATTTGCTTGTGTCAACAGATTTCCATATAAACAATTACTTCAAACATGGGATTTGTTAGTATATTAAAGACTACTAGGTCAGCATCTAGCATAGTTATCCTCATTGGATTGAATAATCACAGAAACATTCATATCACTATCAGAGTTTAGAAATTCACATCATACAACAATCAGTACTTAAGCAATTTTCAATTAAGCACAGAATACACAAAGATAGTAATATCTGTAAATACTGATCATAAAGTCTGATGCATCAAAACAAAAGCTAAGCAGATTTAGAGAAAGAACCTGAAACCATTCCAAGTTCAGTTACCAATCTTGTAAAAGTAGCTTCACACAGTGGTTTTGTGAAGATATCTGCTAGTTGTTGATCTGTTGGAACAAAGTGCAATTCCACTGTACCTTCATCCACATGTTCCCTGATGAAGTGGTACCTAATGCTCATGTGATTTGTCATTGAGTGTTGAACTGGATTACCTGTCATAGCAATAGCATTTTGATTATCACAGTAAATAGGGATTTTAAAATATGTTAACCCATAATCCAGTAACTGATTCTTCATCCAAAGAATCTGTGCACAATAGCTTCCTGCAGAAATGTACTCTGCTTCTGCAGTTGATGTGGAAATTGACTTTTATTTCTTGCTAAACCAAGAAACCAATCTGCCTCCAAGAAATTGGCAGCTTCCACTTGTGCTTTTCCTGTCAATTTTGCAACCTGCAAAATCTGCATCTGAGTAACCTATTAGTTTAAAGTCTGATTCTCTAGGATACCATAATCCCAGATCAGCTGTTCCCTTAAGATACTTGAAAATTCTTTTCACAGCTGTTAAGTGAGGTTCTCTTGGATCTGCTTGAAATCTTACACAAAGACAGGTAGCATACATGATATCAGGTCTACTAGCAGTTAGATAGAGTAGAGAGCCAATCATACCTCTATAATCAGTAATATCTACTGATTTACCAGTATCCTAATCCAATTTTGTTACAGTGGCCATGGGAGTGGATGCACTTCAACAATCTTGCATTCCAAATTTCTTCAGGAAATTTCTGGTGTACTTGGTTTGACAAATAAAAGTGCCTTCTTCATTCTGCTTGACTTGAAGGCCCAGAAAATAGCTAAGTTCCCCCATCATACTCATTTGATATCTTGACTGCATTAGTTTGGCAAACCTCTTGCAAAGTCTGTCATTTGTAGAACCAAAGATGATATCATCAACATATATCTGAACCAAAAGTAAGTCCTTTCCATGGTTGAGGTAGAACAGTGTTTTGTCTATAGTTCCTCTGTTAAATTCACTTTCCAGAAGAAACTGAGCTAAAGTCTCATACCATGCTCTTGGAGCTTGCTTAAGGCCATAAAGTACTTTATCAAGCCTGTAGACATGATTTGGATATTTGGGATCTACAAAGCCTGGAGGTTGTTCAACATATACTTCTTCTTCCAATTCTCCATTGAGAAAAGCACTTTTCACATCCATTTGAAAGACAGTAAACTTTTTGTGAGCAGCATAAGCCAAAAATATCCTTATGGCTTCCAATCTAGCAACTGGTGCAAATGTTTCATCATAATCAATTCCCTCCTGTTGAGAATATCCTTTTGCAACCAACCTTGCTTTATTCCTTGTAATTATGCCATCACTATCAGTTTTGTTTCTGAACACCCACTTTGTACCAACAACAGATCTGTTCTTTGGTCTTGGCACTAGGGTCCAGACTTTGTTTCTTTCAAATTCATTTAACTCTTCCTGCATTGCTTGCACCCAATCATCATCTTGAAGAGCTTCTTCCACTTTCTTTGGTTCAGTCTGAGAAAGAAAAGAATTCTAGAGACATTCACTTGAAGTAGCTGTTCTAGTTCTGACACCTGCATCAGGATTTCCAATTATTAAGTCAGGTGTATGTGATTTAGTCCACTTCCTTGCAGATGGAAGGTTTTCTCTAGAACTGGATGCTCCCCCATGATCCATGCTATCTTCATCAACATTTTCTGATGCTCCCCCTGAAACTATGCTCTCTGAGTTGGATCCTTCAGAATTTAAGTTTTCAGAACTATCAGAACTTGATGAATCAGAACTTGAAGAGCTAGTTGTATGTTCTGATGCGTCTTGAGATGTGGTTGTATCTTCAGTATGCTCCCCCTACACAGGTGCATCTTCCTTTGACGTAGTCACCACAGTTTCAATAACATCAAAATTTAATCCATCAGAGTTTGCAGTATCAGGATTTAGACTGTCAGGATTTTTAGTATCAGAATTTAAGTCTTCATTTTCAAATCTCAGCTGATCATGATCATTAAAATCTTCAAGTCCAGTAATCTTCTTATCATCAAAGGAGACATTGATAGATTCCATGACAACTCTTGTTCTTAAATTGTAGACTCTGAAGGCTTTTGTGGAAAGTGGATATCCAACAAAAATTCCTTCATCAGCTTTTAAGTCAAATTTGGATAGCTGTTCAGGATGAGTCTTAAGAACTAAACACTTGCATCCAAATACATGAAAATACTTCAGATTTGGCTTCTTTTTATTCACCATCTCATATGGTGTCTTTCCATGCTTGTTAATGAGTGTTGCATTCTGAGTAAAATATGCAGTCTGCACAGCTTCAACCCAAAAATAGGTTGGTAGCTTTGCTTCATCAAGCATAGTTCGTGCAACTTCAATAAGAGTTCTATTCTTTCTTTCAACAACTCCATTTTGCTGTGGAGTTCCAGGAGCAGAAAATTCCTGCTAGATTCCATGGTCTTTGCAGAACTCTTCCATTGTCAAATTCTTGAACTCAGTGCCATTATCACTTCTTATGATCTTCACAGAATCTTTGACCAATTTATCCAGTTGCTTGACATGATCAATCAAGATAGATGCAGTTTCACTTTTTATGTGCAAGAAATACACCCATGTGTATCTGGTGAACTCATCCACTATGACCATAACATATTTCTTCTTTGCAATAGACATGACATTCACTGGACCAAATAGATCAACATGTAGTAGGTTATAAGGCTCAAGAATTGATGATTCAGTCTTGCTCTTGAATGAAGATTTTCTTTGTTTAGCCTTCTGACATGAATCACAAAGGCAATCAGGAGCAAATACTGATTTTGGCAGTCCTCTCACAAGATCTTTCTTGACTAGTTCATTTATATTGTTGAAATTTAAATGAGAGAGTTTCTTGTGCCAATTCCAGCTCTCTTCAATTGATGCTATACTCATCAGACAGATTGCAGAACCATCAGTACTTGTTGAAAGCTTGGCTTCATAAATGTTACCATGCCTGTATCCTTTCAGAACAACTTTGCCTGTAGATTTGCTTACAATTTCAAAGTGTTCTTCAAAGAAATCCACATGATAACCTCTGTCACAGATTTGACTAACACTCAGCAGATTGTGTTTAAGTCCTGAGACCAGAGCTACTTCTTTAATGACGACATTCCCAAGATTGATATTGCCATATCCCAATATTTTTCCAATGTTGCCATCTCCATAAGAAACACTTGGGCCAACCTTCTCCACAAAGTCTGATAGCAGGGCTTTATTTCCAGTCATATGTCCTGAACATCCACTGTCCAAAACTAGGATGTTTTTCCTGTTGTCCTGCAATGACAAAGACCACTTATGATTAGTTTTAAGGATCCATACTTGCTTGGATCCTGTGGCCTTATTAAGTTCGTTAACATTTGTAGCGGATTTAGCATCAGAGTGTATGTTAACATTTTTCTTATCAGCATTTATACTATCAGACTTTGTATCAGAACTTACACTAGAAGGAACAGTGCTAACTTTTTTTAAAGAAGGTTTTATTTGATAATAATCATAGTACAAACTATGATATTCCTTACAAGTATAAATGGAATGCCAGAAACTACCGCAATGAAAACAAGGATTTTGTGGCCTATATCTAACAGACTGACTCTTAACTCCTTTCTTTGAAGGTAAGGAGTTTATGTTCTTATTCTTCCTGTAAAAAGAAGCCAGATGGTTAGAACTTCCACAATTATGACATGTTTTTCTAGGAGCATTAGGAACAGACTTATAATCATTGCTTTTATTCATACCTTCCTTTCCATTCCTATTTTTCCTAGGAGACTTTACCTTGTTTATATTCTTTACATCTTTCAGCTTATGCTTAAGCTACTTCTTTGTCATTAAGACTACATTTACTTCAGTTGTCTTTTCCTATTTTAGTTTGTCAGAAGTTAATTCTTCTTTAACTTTTGATTTCTCAGTTTCAGACTTTACAGCTACAAACTTAACAGGTTTTAACTTTGGCTTTTGTTTAACAACTATAGGCTTAATATCTACAGTTCCTTTATCATTCTTATCATCTCCATAACCTAAGCCCTCTTTCCAGTTTCCACTACTTAACAAATTCTGAGTTGTTCTGCCAGAGTTAGTCCAAGTCCTGATAATCTCTCTTTCCTTTTCTAGCTCAGTTTTTAGAGATTCATTCATTTTAAGTACTTCATCCCTAACATAGAAAGCATCATCTCTATCTTTCTGAGTTTGATGGAACATGACTAACTCTTTTTCTAAATAATCATTCCTCTTTTTACAAGCAAGATTTTCAGAAGTTAATCTTTCACATGTTAAAGTTTGATCTCTATAACTAATGAACATGGTTTTAAGATATCTTCTCAACTCATTAATATCATCAGTATGAAAGGCATAAGTAGGTTGAGGTACCTTTAACTCAGCACCTTCAGGACTGCTATTAGCATTTTCCATATCAGCATTTGCCATCAAGGCATAGTTCTCCTCACTTTCAGAATCTGAAGTGTCTGTCCAGCTTTTCTTCTTTGTGACAAGAGCCTTGCCTTTGTCACTCTTCACTTTCTTGCATCCAGGAGATATGTGGCCTTTCTCACCACAGTCGTAGCATTTGACATTTGTGTAATCTCCTCCGTGAGACTTCCATCCTTTGCCTTCAGATTTTCTGAAATTCTTTTTATCAGAACTTGCACCTTTCCTGGAAAACCTCTTTCCCTTCCTGAACTTTCTGTATGCAATCCTTGTGATTCCTTTCACCATAAGAGCACACAGCTTCATCATCTCTTCCTCAGCATCTATCTCAGGCAAGCTTTCAGTTTCTGAGTCATCATCACTATCAGAACTTGATGAATTAGTATCAGACTTTGTGAAGAGCGCTTTTCCCTTGCCTTTCCTTGAGGTAGCTGCTTTGGGGGATTCTTCTTTAGCCTTAAGAGCAATTGTCCTTGACTTTCCTCCTTTCCTATTACTTCTTTGTTCCATCTCAAGTTCATGAGTCTTGAGCATCCCATAAATTTCATCAAGAGTTGTTTCTTCAAGATTATAGTTGTCTCTTATAATTGTTGCCTTCAAATCCCAACTTTCAGAAAGAGCTAACAGGAATTTAATGTTTGAATCTTCAAGATCATACTCCTTATCAACCAGTGACAAATCATTCAAGAGTTTGACAAATCTGTCATATAAATCAGTCAATGACTCATTAGGCTTTGAGTCAAAGTGTTCATACTATTGAGTGAGTATTGTCTTCCTGTTCTTCTTAATCAAATCAGTTCCCTGGCACCTTGTTTCCAAGGCATCCTATATCTCCTTTGCAGTCTTGCAGTTAATTACCCTGTTTGACATTACATTATCAATGGCACTATGCAGCAAGTGTCGTACCTTAGCATCCTTAGCAATTGATGCGATATCTTCAACAGTGTAATCACTCTTCTCCTTTGGTACAGACTTTGCTGCTTCATCTGCAACTACAACAACGAGTTTTGTTGGCTTGTGAGGTCCTTCATGGATTCTGTCAAGATATTCTGGATGAGTAGCTTCCAGAAACATAGTCATCCTCCCCTTCCATATGGGATATTCAGATGGCTTCAGTATGGGAACTCTAATATCCTCATATCGACTATGGATTTGAGTCTTTGGTGGTTCTTCAGTTTTGGTGGGCTTGGTTGGAGTTTCTGCTTCAGACATGATTGTTTTTGGATCTTAAACTGTTTGTGTGTTAACAGATAGGCTCTGATACCACTTGTTAGGTCACACACACTGTAGAAGGGGGTTGAATACAGTGTATAGCACAATCAAATCGAATTCAAATAACACAAGTAACAGAAAACATACTTTATTCAATGCAATAAACTCTGTTACAATATGGAACTGTCCTCTCTCATTGATGAACAAATATCACGAGAGCTGCTAGGGTTACAATGAATAATATTCTCGATAATGATAACACTTATAGTGTAAACCCTATGCCTGTGTTTATATATTACATAGTTACAAGATAATCGCTAATTGATATGGAATATAATTCCGCTTCCTAAAATATATCAATCAGTTATCTTTTCTTCCAAGTATTCCATTCTTCACAGAATTCCTTCTTCATGCATATCTCTTCTTACGTTTGTCTTGATCTTCTTTTCTTTCAATCAGCCGCCTTCCTTATCTGAAAGTTTCCTTTAAGTCCTGATATTATCTCTTGATAAATATCTCCTGAACCTTAAGTACTGATCACTTAAGTTCTGACTTCAATATAAGTGCTGATTTCAGTTAAGTGCTGATTTCAGTTAAATACTGATTTGTCCTGTTTAAGTAAGATCTGAAAACTAAACATAAATTATATTAGACATGACATTATCAAATATATCTAACATTATCAATCAACAAACAAATCAATCACTGATTTGAAACGTCTACAAAAGTAGCTTGAAGAGTACAAGATCAAAGGCCAAGATTAACTGAAAAAGTAAAGTCACAGACATACACGATTTGTAAAGATATACTAAGCCAAAAATAGAAAGTTTTAGTTACTTAAAGTAAGGTTTAGTACATGCTATTGCATGTTGTGTGTAAAACCTATGTCTACTATTCTATAAAGTAAACACTGGATGCTTTGTTTTAGACGTAACAAAAATAGATCTATAAAATCTTGTAACTCTCAAGAGAGAAGCTGAGTTCTTTATCAACAAAGAACCCAGAAATTTGTAGTAAGATATACTTGATTTTAATATAAAATTAAGTGAGTTTTGAAAGATAGTGTGTTCATGTGCATGTTTTATTATTCCTGTTAAAACATATTATCTTTACTAGTTATATTACTTTGTTCACCATCCATAATATTTCAAAAAGCTTAAAAATAATCCAAAATATATTCACCCCCCGGTGTTGTATTCATTACCTAACAAGTGGTATCAGAGCAAAATCTGAAAGCAAACAGATAAAAGATCTTGGAAAAATGAATACACAGAAGCTTAACAGTATCAAAATTCCTACCTTTGACAGATCTAACTACACACTATGGAAAAATAAAATGATGTTGTTCATCAGGATGGCCAATCCATTATACATTCAGATCCTCAAGAATGGGCCCTTCACCCCCATGGTAAGAGTTGAGGAATCTATAGATGGAGACATGGTCATTCCAGCACCTTATGCTCCTGAATATCCTTCAGAATATACTGAACTTGAAAAAGAAAAAGTCTCTCTAGATAGTGGTTTGTAGCTGATCGTGATAGAGTCACTTGACAATGTATTGTACAATAACATTGTCAATTGTGACACAGCCAAACAGATCTGGGAGAAAATAAAGATCTTATGTGAAGGAACAAAGAAAGTTAGGTCAAACCAAAGAAGGATTCTGGTTTCTTAGTATGAGGGATTTATGGCCAAACCAAAAGAAGGAATTACTGAAGTTTTTAAAAGGTTCAATAAATTGATAAATGACTTGCAGCTACATGATAAATATTATGAAGCTGAGAAGGTTAACCCAAAGTTCCTGATAGCTCTTCCTGACCATCTTGAACAAAAAATATCAGCTATTAGAGAAGGAAGCGACTTAAGCAGAATGACTTTGGAAGTTCTATATGGAATCTTGAAAACTTATAAACTTGAAATGCTGCAAAGAAATTCATTGAAAGTACACCATGGTCATGTTGTTGATGGTTCAAGTGCTTTGATTATGAATGACAGAGAAGAAAATGAAGATGAGCAAGATGATCAAGTTTCCGTTGTTCAAGCTATGGAACAAAAGAACAAATGACCTCAAAAGCAAGTTGTGTTGGAGCTGGAGGAAGATGAATATTACATCCTGGATGAGCTAGATAAAATGGATCAATCCATGAATTACTTGGCTAGGAAATTTTACAACATAAGAGTCAAGAAGCCAAGATTTTTCAAAAGCAAGGAACAATCTTCCAACAGCAACAATTGAAAACCAAAAGCTCAGTACAATTCAGCTAGCAAAGGTGGCTACAAAATAGGATCTGTGGATAGATCAAAGATAAGGTGTTTCAACTGTGATGAATTGGGTCACTTTGCTACTGAATGCAGAAAGCCTAAAAAGGTGAAGAAGGATAAAGCTTATTTGAAACTGGAAGCAAAGTATAAAGCTCTCTTGAAGAAGCAGTCTGGAAAAGCCTATATTACAGAAGGAAAGAGTTGGGATGATATTGATGTTGATGATGAGGATGAAAAGGTTGGAAGCTATGCACTTATGACTTTTGAGCATGGAGAAGCATCCACTTCAAAATCAAAGGTACCAACATTAACCACCATTGATTTAAATGCTAGTCAATTAAAGGAGACTGTGGAAAAGATGAGTGTGGAGATGTTCCATATACACACCAGCTTAGTAGCAGCTACCGAGGAAGTTAGTAGGCTAACAAAAGCTAATGAGAAGCTTGAGAGTGAGAAGCAAAAGATGGATCTACTGCTTATGAAGCTTGAGTTAGTCAATCAAGAAAATGAATATTTGAAAAACAAGCTGAAGTGTGCCAATGAGATTGAAGCTGAGTTAAGAGAAAAGATTGAAAAGAATGAGGTGAAATTGAAATCATTCGGGAATGCATCTGAGTTGGTTGGTCAGTTCATGAGAAGAACAAGCCATGTGCTAACATAGCTATTGGTCTTGATTATGATACTTTGAACAATAAGAAAGCTGTAGGTGGTAAAGGAAAAGCAACTGAAAATGAAGATGTCCCGGCTATGCTGAGAAAGGTGGGTTCACCTATGTTCAAAGTATGTGAAGTAGATTTCAGTGAAGAAAAGTTGATCATAAAGCAAGAAATTGCCGATGAAGATAATGAGAAGAAAAATGCAGAAACAACTCCAACTTCTAAAGCTGAAAAGAAGCCCATGGTCAACCAAGATTCCAAGACACCTGTCAAGGAAGTAAAAACTGAAGATGCAAGAAAGAAAAAGAAGAATAGAAATGGGAAGATTGGGATAAACAAGAGCAACAATTTTGCTTATGTTACAGATGCTCCAAGAAAATAATGTCAAAAACGTGGCTCTGTGAATCATCTAACTCACCTTTGTAAAAAGGTTGTTAGTAAGCCAGGAAAAGGAGCATGCAAGTACAATGAAGCAAAAACTGAAGATCCCTACTCATTTTATGATAAATTTGATTGCATACCTTGCAACATGAAAGTAATGACAAGTTGCCACAAGCTGAGAGTTGATCTTAAGGAAATTAATATTGAGTCTTTAGCTAAAAAGGACAATGCACATCATTTCAATAAATTCTATTCTTTCTGAATCATCAAACTCTGACTCTATCAAATCTGTTAACAAGAGAATAGTACCCAACACTGCTTGGGTTGCTAAACACACCTAAACTCATTGTGTGCAGGGCAAAGGAAAGAAACTCATATGGATCATAGATAGTGGATGCTCAAGAATATGACAGGTGATATGGCCCTACTATCACAGTTTGAGGAGAAGGCTGGCCCATTAGTGACTTTTGGAGACAATAGCAAAGGTTTCAAAATGGGATATGACAAATTGATTTCTGGAAATATTGTCATTGAAGATGCAGCACTGGTAGCTGGTCTTGAAGTGAATCTCCTTAGTGTTGGTCAATTTGCAAACTAAGGATTCAAGGTCTCCTTTGACAAATGAGAATGCATTTTTATCAACAAAAAGACTGGTGAAGTTGCTCTGAAAGGAGCAAGGAAAGGAAGCTTATTTGTTACAGACTTGGACTCAACAAATAAGGATGGAATTTGTTGCTTCTACACCAAGGCATTTGTTGAGCAAAGCAAGCTATGACATAAGAAACTACCTCACTTAAATTTCAAGGCAATCAATACTCTAATCAAAATAGAGTTAGTGAGAGACATGCCTAATCTAGAATTTGCTCAAGATGAAGTCTGTGATGCTTGTCAAAAAGGAAAAAAAATGAAAAGATCAAGTCATAAGAGTAAAACTGTGAATTCTATAAGTGCACCTTTGTAACTTATTCACATGGACTTATTTGGATCAGTTAATGTCCAGTCAATTTCAAGAAAAAAGATATGCCCTTGTGATGGTGGATGATTACTCAAGATATACATGGGTAAAATTTATGCACTCTAAAGATGAAACTTCACACATCATAATTGAACACATCAAGAAGGTTGAAAAGCAGTTCTGAAGAATTGTGTGAAAAGATTGAGGGGTGATAAAGGATAAAAAATTCAAGAATGCAACCTTAACTGAATTCTGCAAAGACAAGGGCATTGTTCAACAATTCTCAGATGCTAGAACACCTCAGCAAAATGGGGTAGTTGAGAGAAAGAATAGAACACTGGTAGAGGCTGCTAGAACAATGTTACAAGATGTAAAACCGTCAACAAGTTTTTGGGAAGAAGCTGTGAACACTGAATGCTACAATCAAAACAGATATTTCATTAATAAGAATCTTGGCAAGTCACCCTACTCAATCCTATCTAAAAGAAAGCCTATTGTGAAGCATCTTCATGTGTTTGGAAGCAAGTCCTATGTTTTGAAGGACAACTCTGAATATTTAGGAAAATTTGACTCTAAAGTTTTTGAGGCAATTTTTATGGGATATTCATTGGAGAAAACTGCATACAAAGTCTATGTGATTGAACTAAAGAAGATTATGGAAATCACATATGTTACTTTTGATGATGACAAATGTCCAGGCTTAGAATGCCTTAGTGAAAATGAAGCTGAATCCCTAAAGTTTGAAAATATCAACATTGATAGTGATTTTGATGATGAATCTGAAGTCAACACAAATCACGGAATAGATAAAGAGTCAACTGAATAAGTGAATCATGAGAATGGAAGTTAATCTCATGTACTTGAATTTGATAGCACAAACTCAGGGGAAGAAAGAGAGGAAGGTTCTGCAAGTCATGCCAATGGTGAAGAAAACACAGAAAACTCAAGTCAACAAACTCACACCAGAAAGTGGGATAGAAGTCACACTAGAAAAGCAATTATTGGTGATCCAACTGTTGGAGTGAGGACTAGAAGTGCAACTGCAAATGAATGTCTACATGCATGATTTCTTTCACAAATTGAGCCAAAAGAAACTGAAGAAGCTCTACTTGATCCTGATTGGATATTTGCTATGCAAGAGGAACTAAATCAGTTTGAAAGAAACAAAGTTTGAGAGTTGGTTTCTGTACCAAAGAACAAATGCATAATTGGAACAAAGTGGGTGTACTGGAACAAGATGGATGAAAATGGAATTGTCACCAGAAACAAAACAAGTTTGGTTGCAAAAGGCTACTCACAGGAGGAAGGAATTGACTATGATGAAACTTTTGCTCCAGTTGCAAGACTTGAAACAATAAGGATTTTTCTTGCATTTGCTGCACATTCAAATTTTAAAGTATATTAAATAGATGTCAAGAGTGCTTTCCTTAATGGCGAGTTGGAAGTGAAAGGAATATGTCCTAAGTCCAATCATGTATTAGGATTTAGGAATAACTTTTATGTAATCTGTTTTGATTTCATTGATATTAATAAAGACTTGTTTTGTTTTTATTACGGGCTTTATCTATTTAAGTGTTTAAATAAGATATACCATAGTTTAGAGTAAAGCTTTTTATGGATTATGATGAGATCATAATAGTGAGACCTAAAAAGATGATAACTCTAAATTTAAATAGTTCCTGGTCATAGGATTACTAACTGGTAATTAATAATCCGCAAAGATCGGTACATACTATGCTTGCTTCATTATGAAGGATGTCTGTTCTCATAGATATTTGTGTGGTGACACTATAGCTAGTATGTAGGTGCTTATTACGGAATAAGTTCACTGAACATGACTCGCACAGCTGAACAACTGATGGAGTTCACTCACGTGTCAGCAGTTGTTCACATAGTGATAGTTGTACAAGTATCCTTAGACTTGAGGTCATCATAGTCATCTTGTGTACACTGAACTATGCTTTGGTTTAGTTCTTAGTCTCCAGGGACAATTATTAGGGCTCTTCTGGGTATAGGAATTTGTACACGAAGATAGTGTATGATCAATAAAGGATCTACCCCTTCCAGTGAAGGAAGCGAATGTTCAAGGCTGATCCACTTATGCTAGTTCAGGAATCTCTGGCCAGAGTAAATGAAATTAGAAAGGAGTTTCTAATTTGCATAGAACTACGCATAGTAAATGGTAAGCAAAATGATTGAATTAGATAGGCTTGACACGAGATCCATGCCTTGTATTTAATCGGGACATTGTAGGGTAGAAGGAGTTTATTGTACGGTAACTATTCACTGAATAGGTTCTTGGTATTCTAAGCAGTGAATTCATATTATCCGGATAGTCGCGATATGCTGAGAAGTATCCCTCACGATGTACAATAAATGTGATTAATTAATTAATCATATTTAATAAATTAGAGAATTTATATAAATAATGATAAAATAGTTTTATTATTATTTATTTCTACTACCGGCTTAATATTGTACCTACAGGGTCACACCATAAAAAGAGAATGATTTAATGGTGGAGGAATTAATTAATAATGGCTAAATAATTATTTATTTGTGAAATAAATAATTAATTGGCAAATTTGATAATTGATTAAATGAGATTTAATTGATTATAAATTAATTAAGAAAAGTTCTTAATATTATTAATTAAGGATTTAATTTTTGGGAAATTAAATCAAGAGAGAGAATTATTTCTAAAGTGTTTAGAAAAAGAATTAATGATTAAAAGGTGTTTTAATTATTAATGAGAATAATAAATGGGATTATAATAATAATATTTATGGGAAAATTTCAGCTGAAAATTTTGCCTATAAATACACTATTATAGACCCTAATTTTATTCTAACCCCATCGAAACCCGAAAACCCAAAAAGTTTGGAAAACCCAAAAAGTTTGGAAAACCCAATTCTCTCCACCTCCTTCCTCCTCCTTAACATCGTTTTCTTGGTGGATACCGGTGGAGTGCTTCACACTTGAGGAGCAACTGCTAAGGATCTCTGATCGTTGTCTCCGAATTAATTTAAAAGGTTAGATTCGATCCCTCGAATTTTTATTCACGATTTATATGCTTTTATTTGGATTTTGTATGTGTAAAAGTGTTTTGCCATGCCCCCGCCACGTTTAAAATCCAACAATGGTATCAGAGCATAGGTTGTATGCATATAGATCTGTGGTAAAAATTTCAGAATTTTATGTGCTTGGATGAATTAATTATGATTTTTACAAGTTATATTATGGATTAATTTTGTCTGATGAGAAATCGTTTCTCAGAATAATTTTGAATGTTGATCTGGATTCTACAAGTGTTGTAAATCGTCTGGGTATTTTTTTCATAATTTTATGATGTATAGATTTTTTATTATGAATTTTTGAAGTCGTTTCAATTAAAATTCGTAATTAAATAATTATATATAAGAATTGTATGTATGTATATATCTGTCATCTGCATGTTTAGTTATCTGCTTTTGAAACTGTGATGCACGGACAGAGGTACAGAGAATAGTCAGGCACGCTGATCGAGAAAGAAAGCAACGGCGGCTGAAAAACAAAAAAAAAATAGGGGTGTAACGCATTCCGGGAATGCGTTACACACCTGTGGCGCATTCACGGAATGCGTTACACCCTTTAATGGCTTAAAAGGGGTGTAACGCATCACCGGAATGCGTTACAGGGCTTGTAACGCGTTCCTGTAATGCGTTACAGCCCGTCTGTTGATTTTAAAATTAATTTTCTGGGAGTTTCGTAACTCCGTTTTAGGCGTGCAATATACCGTTGGATTCGTTTTTTCGAGACGGATCTAATGGAGTAATCAATTTTAGTTTATATAAAAGTTTTGAACTGTTTATATTTCCATGAAGTGTTTTAAAGCTATTTTTAACTGTTTTAGTTGCTTTTAAATGCTTCATGTGATACATAGAGATGTATAATGCTTAGATTAATGTGCTAGATGATATAACATGCCTACCTTGATGTTTATTCATGTTTATATATGTGATATATGCTTAGTTTATCATGCGATGATAGATTTAGGTGGACTTAAATGAACATAAGGCGTTTGTTTGATAACCTAGTATAGTGAAATAGTATCATAACCTTAATAACAATATTATGAATACAATCATGAGATTCTTGTGTTTATGAAACACGTAATTGAATATGAATTTTTGATATGAGAGAAAGGATGATTCTGTCAACAACAGATTTCTATCTGTAAGAAAGGGTTATTAAGTGACGCCTCTTGACAATGCTCCACCCGATCTGGGAATCATCTGATTATTGATTATTGATTTGAAATATTTAATTTAAAAGAAAGAATTTATTTATAATATGATTATGATTGTAACGTAATATAATCCCTCTAAAATTAAATAATATCAAGTAGTAATTGGCCAATGACACAACGGGCTTGTGTCGGTCATAGCCTTCCAACATGGTAGAAAGTAGTTCTTATTTTTGAATCATTGTCGTTTCGTGCCACATCCGAGGGCTTTGATTTCGAAATAAGAAATACTTGTCTATTACATAGAGATGTGTACATTGAATAAGAATCTAAAGGTCGTTACGTGCCACAGCCGTGGGCCTTTGGGGACTGATTCAATTGTACGGAATGTTGGGTTAGACTTGACTTAGAATATTGAGTTTGTCGTGCCACAGCCGTGACTCAATTATTCAAGAGGCTAAAGTTTGATTAGGGAATAACATTAGATGTAATTGACAAGAGTTGTCTGCCTATTGAACATTACATGGCGTTTCGTGCTACAGCCGGGGTCGTGTAATGGAATGTAGGATCCCTATTCCCACTAGCATTATGAATGCTTAATTTTTCACGTAGGGGGTTGAATAAATTAGGTAAAATAGTGGGAGCCACTTATGAATAAAGACCCGATTCATATAGTGTTTTGAAATGAAATCGAATATTTGCTAAGTGTTGTTATATGTTTATCATTTACAGATTTACTTTGTACGTTATGTCTTCTGCACTATCACTCAGGAGCATACTAGATGCTCACAAATTGACTGGTCCTAATTATGCTGACTGGCTTCGAAACTTGAGAATTGTTCTCAGGATTGAGAAGCTGGAATACGTGATTGACTCACCTAAGCCTACTGAACCTGCTAGTGATGCACATAATGATGAACATGTCGTGTATCGTAAGTGGATAGATGATGCAAATGTTGCTCAATGCATCATGCTAGCTTCCATGAACATTGAGCTACAGAAGCAACATGAGCATATGGATGCTCACACTATCCTCATGCATCTACAAGAGTTGTATGATGTGGCAGGGAGGACAGCTCGATATGAGATATCGAAGGAGTTGTTCGGTTGTAGGATGTCTGAGGGATCATCTGTGAATGACCATGTCCTTAAGATGATCAATTTGATTGAACGTCTTGGACAACTTGGTTTTGCCATGGATGGGGAGCTGAGCCAAGACTTGGTCTTGCAATCGCTTCCGAGTTCATTCTCGCAGTTTGTTGTGAACTTTCACATGAATAAGTTGGATGTCAGCCTGCCTGAACTCCACAACATGTTGAAGACTGCGGAATCGAATTTTCCCCCTAAGAAGAGTTCTGTTCTTCTAATTGGTGAAGGTTCCAATCCTAAGAAAAGGAAGAGGAACTCTTCCAAGAAGAAGAAAGTAGGTGAAGAAAAGCCGGTTCCAGCAAAAGCTGAAGACCCCAAGAGCAAAGTTGTTTGCTTTCACTGTAACAAGGTGGGGCACTGGAAGAGGAACTGCAAGGTTTACCTTGCAGAATTGAAGAAGAAGAAGGGTAGTGAGACTACCGCTTCTGATTCAGGTATGTTCATGATAGAAGTGAATATGTCATTAAATCAAATTTCTACTTGGGTATTAGATACCGCCTGTGGTTCTCAAACCTGCAATTTGTTGCAGGGACCAAGGAGAAGTAGGACTCTTGAGGAAGAGGAGGTGATTCTACTGATGGAAATGGAGCAAGAGTTGCTGCTGAAGATGTAGAATCATTTCATTTACATAGGCCTACGGGCAAGACTATTATTTGAAATAATTGTTATTTTGTTCCCTCGATTATGAGGAATATTATTCCCATGTTAGACTTGGCTGGATTTTCATTTATTATTGAGAATAATGAATGTTCTATTCTTATAGATAATATTATTTATGGACGTGGTGCTTTAAATAATGGTCTGTATAAATGTGACATAATTTACTTCAGATTGAACAAACTAATAAAAGAAAAGGGATGATGAAAATCTCACTTCATAGTGGCACTGCAGTCTCCATTTAGTAGACATGGAGAGAGGACTGCAAATTTGCTAGGTATGGTACACACAGATGTATGTGGACCAATGTCTAAGCAAGCCATGGGTGGATTTTCATACTTCATTACTTTTATAGATGATAGATCTAGATTCGGATATGTGTTTGATGAAACACAAGTCTGAGGCCTTTGAAAAGTTCAAAGAATATAAGTATGAAGTGGAGAAACAACCAAACATAGTATTATAACTCTTCGATCAGATCGAGGTGGTGAATACTTTAATGAAATGTTTCTAGATTATCTCAAAGTAAATGGTATAGTCTCCCAGTGGACTCCTCCAGATTGGTATCTGAAAGGAGAAATTGAACTTTATTAGACATAGTTCGGTCCATGATGAGCTGTGCAAATCTTCCAGTATTCCTATGGGGTTATGCATTGGAAACCTCAGCATATTTACTGAATATGGTGCCTTCCAAAATCTGTTCCTCAAACTTCGTATGAGATATGGAAAGTAAGGAAACCGAGTCTTAAACACGTTAAGATTTGGGGATGTCCAGCTTATGTCAAGTAAGTTGACCCAAATAAGCTGGAATATCGATCCGTAAAATGTGGTTTTGTAGGATATCCTAAAGAGACTTTAGGTTATTACTTTTATACCGATCATCGGGTGTTTGTCTCCAGACATACTACCTTCTTGGAAAAGGAGTTTATCCTTGAAGGAAACAGTGGGAGAAAAATTGAACTTGATGAAGTTCAAGAAGCACAAACTACTACGGATCAAGTGGAAACACTTGTTCTGACTGAACAACCTTTTGTGGAACAACCCATTCATAGGTCAGGGAGAGTGTCTCGCCAACCTGAGAGGTAATATGGCCTTGTCATTGAGAATGACAATGAGTTGTCGATCATTGATGATGACGACCCTGTGACCTATAATGAGGCTATGAGTAGTGTTGACTAAGAAAATGGCATAGTGCCATGAAATCCAGAATGGAATCTATATATATGGTATACAAAAGATAGATTATAGCAGATGGCCAGGTGGAGACCTTTAAGGCCAGGCTTGTGGCAAAAGGATTCAAACAAAGGCAATGGATTGATTTTGATGAAACCTTTTACCTGTAACCCTGTTAAAATTAGTTCGGATTTTGCTTGCGAATGCTGCTTACTACGACTATGAGATATGGCATATAGCCAGATGGTTTTCTTTCCAAGGGAAATGAAAACCTAGTTTGTAAGCTACTGCGAACCATATGTGGTTTAAAGCAAGCTTCTCGAAAGATGGAACATTCGTTTTGATGAGACAATCAAAGAGTTTGATTTTATCAAAAACGTAGATGAACCATGCGTCTACAAAAGGGTTAGTGGGAGCGCGGTAACATTTCTTATATTGTATTGAATTAGAGTTGACACACATAACAACATAGCAGACCCACTCACAAAGCTACTTTATGAAAGTCACTTTGATCGTCATAAAGACAAGATGGGTATTAGATACCAGAGTGATTGGCTTTAGTACAAGTGGGAGATTGAAAGGAATATGTCCTAAGTCCAATCATGTATTAGGATTTAGGAATAACTTTTATGTAATCTGTTTTGATTTCTGTGATATTAATAAAGACTTGTTTTGTTTTTATTACGGGCTTTATCTATTTAAGTGTTTAAATAAGATATACTATAGTTTAGAGTAAAGCTTTTTATGGATTATGATGAGATCATAATAGTGAGACCTAAAAAGATGATAACTCTAAACTTAAATAGTTCCTGGTCATAGGATTACTAACTGGTAATTAATAATCCGCAAAGATCGGTACATACTATGCTTGCTTCATTATGAAGGATGTCTGTTCTCATAGACATTTATGTGGTGACACTATAGCTAGTATGTAGGTGCTTATTATGGAATAAGTTCACTGAACATGACTCGCACAGCTGAACAACTGATGGAGTTCACTCACATGTCAGCAGTTGTTCACATAGTGATAGTTGTACAAGTATCCTTAGACTTGAGGTCATCATAGTCATCTTGTGTACACTGAACTATGCTTTGGTTTAGTTCTTAGTCTCCAGGGACAATTATTAGGGCTCTTCTGGGTATAGGAATTTGTACACGAAGATAGTGTATGATCAATAAAGGATCTACCCCTTCCATTGAAGGAAGCGAATGTTCAAGGCTGATCCACTTATGCTAGTTCAGGAATCTCTGGCCAGAGTAAATGAAATTAGAAAGGAGTTTCTAATTTGCATAGAACTACGCATAGTAAATGGTAAGCAAAGTGATTGAATTAGATAGGCTTGACACGAGATCCATGCCTTGTATTTAATCGGGACATTGTAGGGTAGAAGGAGTTTATTGTACGGTAACTATTCACTGAATAGGTTCTTGGTATTCTAAGCAGTGAATTCATATTATCCGGATAGTCGCGATATGCTGAGAAGTATCCCTCACGATGTACAATAAATGTGATTAATTAATTAATCATATTTAATAAATTAGAGAATTTATATAAATAATGATAAAATAGTTTTATTATTATTTATTTCTACTACCGGCTTAATATTGAACCTACAGGGTCACACCATAAAAAGAGAATGATTTAATGGTGGAGGAATTAATTAATAATTATTTATTTGTGAAATAAATAATTAATTGGCAAATTTGATAATTGATTAAATGAGATTTAATTGATTATAAATTAATTAAGAAAAGTTCTTAATATTATTAATTAAGGATTTAATTTTTGGGAAATTAAATCAAGAGAGAGAATTATTTCTAAAGTGTTTAGAAAAAGAATTAATGATTAAAAGGTGTTTTAATTATTAATGAGAATAATAAATGGGATAATAATAATAATATTTATGGGAAAATTTCAGCTGAAAATTTTGCCTATAAATACACTATTATAGACCCTAATTTTATTCTAACCCCATCGAAACCCGAAAACCCAAAAAGTTTGGAAAACCCAAAAAGTTTGGAAAACCCAATTCTCTCCACCTCCTTCCTCCTCCTTAACATCGTTTTCTTGATGGATACTGGTGGAGTGCTTCACACTTGAGGAGCAACTGCTAAGGATCTCTGATCGTTGTCTCTGAATTAATTTAAAAGGTTAGATTCGATCCCTCGAATTTTTATTCACGATTTATATGCTTTTATTTGGATTTTGTATGTGTAAAAGTGTTTTGCCATGCCCCCGCTGCGTTTAAAATCCAACAGGAAGAAGAAGTTTTTGTGTAATTGCCACCTGGATTTGAAGATCCAGAATTTCCAAAATTTATATACAAGTTGCTCAAGGCTCTCTATGGACTAAAACAAGCACCTAGAGCCTAGTATGACACATTGTTAGATTTTCTACTTAAACATGGATTCACTAGAGGCACTATTGATAAGACTCTCTTATACAAGAAGCATGGTGATGATATGATCCTGGTTCAGCTTTATGTGGATGATATTATCTTTGGTTCTACAAATGAAAAGCTTTGTCAAAGATTCTCCAAGTTTATGCAAAGTGAATATGAAATGAGTTTGATGGGGGAATTAAGTTACTTTCTTGGACTTCAAGTCAGTCAAAGAAGTGATGGAATCTTTATCATCCAAACTAAGTATGTCAAAGATTTATTGAAGAAGTTTGGTATGGTTGATTGTTTACCTACATCTACACCTATGTCTACAGCTACAAAGTTGGATGAAGATAAAAAGGGCAAAAGTGTATATATTTCAAGTTATAGAGGAATGATTAGATCTTTGTTGTATTTTAACTGCAAGTAGACCAGACATCATGTTTGCTACATGTCTATGTGCAAGTTTTCAAGCCAATCCAAAGGAATGACATTTGATGGCTGTGAAGAGGATTTTCAGATACTTGAAGGGGACCCCAAACTTGAGATTATGGTATCCTAAGGGAACTGGTTTTGAAGCTGTTGTATACACAAATGCAAATTTTGCTGGATGCAGGGTTGACAGAAAGAGCACTAGTAGAAGCTGTCAGTTTCTTGGATAAAGACTTGGATCCTGGTGGTATAGCAAGAAACAACAATCTGTGTCAACTTCCACAGCTGATGCTGAATACATAGCTGCTGGAAGTTGCTGTGCTCTAGTGCTTTGGATTAGAAATCAGCTAATGGATTATGACCCAGTGTTACACAAAATTCCAATTATATGTGACAATACTAGTGCTATATCTATTTTGGCTAATCCAGTTAATCATTCTAAAACAAAACACATTGATGTAAGGTACCATTTTATTAGAGAACATGTTACAAATGGTACCATTGAGCTTATTTTTGTTCCAACGAGAAAAACAATTGGCTGACATTTTTACTAAATCTTTGGATGAAGCAACTTTCACTAGACTTGTAGGTGAAATTGGAATGTTTCTTCATCCTAAGGCAAGAACTCAGCTAATATTTTGCAGTAGATTAGTTTCTAGTTAATCAAAATTAATTTGATTTAATTGGAAACTAAATGGAATATGAATTATAAATATTTCAGAAATCTCTGCATATTTATTTTTCAAAATTCAAAATTTAGCTTGGAATTTTTCAATTCTAAGAAAACTGTCTAAATATCGATTTACATTTTCAATATGTAAAATTAGCACAAGGCAGAATCAAAGTGATCAAAAGTATATAGAGAACTGAGTTCTCGATAAGTCTAATTGACTTATCGACAAGTCATTTTAAGACTTCTCGAGTGAGTTCTCGACAAGTCAATTTTTTGACTTCTCGATAAGCTTTATTATGATTTATCGATAAGTCATTGTGGAGTTCTCTATCAGTATTAACTCACTAAGTTCTTTACAAGTATAATTTTAGACTTATAAATAACACAGAACTGAGATAATTTAATTTAATAAATTATCTTGGCAAAATACTTTTGACAAAATTATTCAGATTTTATTTTGATTCATTCAAATAAAAATTAGAAACAAATCAGTCCATTTAGGACAAACTGAGTATTTATTCAACATCTCGACAAGTCGGTTTTAGTTCTCTAAAAGAATAAATTAAAATGACTTCTCGATATGTAATTCTCTTTTCAAAATGACTTCTCGATAAGTAAATTCCAAACATTTATCTTTAAGTTCTCGATAAGTCATTTGCTTTTACTATAAATACTCAGACATCTCGACATACACATACTTACGCCTTCGAGAACTCTAAGTGACCTAGAATTTTCAAATCCAAACCGATTTCTCTCTCGTTTCGAACTATTTCTCTTCAATTTTCCTTACCCACTAAACTTCATACTCTCCTCAATGGAAGCAAACATTAAGTACCCTTTATCCCAAAAGAAACCAACTTTCTTGCATTTCTGGATGCAAATCAAGCTCCTGAAGCTTTCAAAAGCTTTGTGAAATTTCTGTCTGAAACATACTTTGTGGGAGCTCTTACTGCTAATCCTGTACTCTACTTGGATGTGCTAAGGGATTTCTGGAATACAGAAGTGACAAGAACAGTAGTGCATGAGAATCATGCAGCATCAATAGTGATAAATTGTACAATCAAGGGCCAACAGGTAGAGATCTCCGAGAATGATGTCAATATGGCTTTGGGCATACCTACTCACAAGCTTGTGGAGGTTCCAACTCAGGATGATCTTTATGAATGCATGGACTTCATCAATTATTCTGAAAAGATTAATCTGGCAAGCATGAACAAAAAGAACCTAAGGAGGGAATGGTCTTTTCTCTTTGATTCAGTAATTAGGGATTTCACTTATAGGAAGTCAGGGTTTAACAACATTTCAAGTGTTGTCCAGAAGCTGGTCTACTCAATGGCTCACAAAAAACAGATCAATGTAGGACACTACATCTTGGAGGAATTGAGCACCAGGCCAATAATGCCATTAGCATTAAGAGGTAAGGAAATATGTCTTCCTATATTTATTATGTTTGCTTTAAAATATAAAGTAAATGACATACATATGATAGATGGTGTAGATAGATCATTAATAGGCAATTGTAAATAAGTGTCCAAAATTCTATTTTGATCAGTATCTATAAAGAATAAGGTGCAGGTGGGTCTTAAATTAACCCCATTCATGTTGGAGAAATTTAGGACTTATCCCTATCCTATGCCTGACATGAGGTCTAGTACAAGTCATTCTAGTACAGTAATGGTCCCTGAACCTGTGGAAGTACAAACACCGGAACACCAACAGGGACCTGCCAATGCTGAGACCCCTTCTTCTATACCAGTAGCTTCTAGGAAGCCAACCACTTCATCCTCTCACAAGGGTGAAGTGAGTAAAAAGAAGAGAAAGCAGGCACCTTTACCTATTATAAATGAGAGTGATGAGGAACAGACAGAACCTGAGTCACCCTTGGTCAAAGGAAACTAAAGAAGGCTAAAAACTTGGAGTTGACCACTCAAGCCACCTCTGCATCCTCTCAAAAGGATGTGGTTGTAACACAGGGACAAAAATAGACTCTAGGAGCATTTTCTCAACATGGTGTCTCTATTGAAAAGAGCACTCTCCCTAGTGCACCATGTAATGAGTCTACACAACCATCATTTGAAGCAATTCAAGTGTATAGAAGGAGAAATAAAAGTAGCACACACAAGGAGATCACATCCCTTGAAGCTCCCTCACTTATTCAGGGGGAGCTTCCAGCACTCACTTATGGTCTACAAATTCTTATCTCTAATATTTCTTCTTCCTTCACAGCACCTGAATATAACTCTCAAGTGCAATCTCACTCAAGTGACTTGGTTCAAGAAACCTTGCTCACCACCCAGACACCAAATTTAGATCGTGAGAGGCTACTAGATGGGGTAGACCTTGATGACACCATCACAAATATGGAGGATTCATCATTTTTCACTAAAGACCCCATGGTGGTTATAAATGCACATTCATGTGCAAATCAGCCTTCACAGGCTATTAGGTTTGAGGGTAATACTCCTGAGGGGAAGCTATCTAAATCCTCTCCAATTTCATTAGAAGTTCCTGTTACAGGAACAACTCCCCTCAAAACCCTAGCTGAAATTGCACTAACAATTGAAGCTAGGAGTACAATTGCCAATGACCCTGCTATAGGAGAGGCAAGAACATCACATTCATGTGACAGTGCTTTGCAAAAGCACAAGGGTTTGAGGTTGGTGCACATGACAGTAACCCAACCAAATCCTTTCCAATTCAACTGGAGGTTCCCATCACAAGTGGAGAAAAACACCCTGTCATATCAACAGTGCAAACTGTGAGTCAAACTGTGACTCCTGTCACATGTGGTTCTGTTACCCTATCTCTTTCACAACCAACCAATCAACCTTCCACCTCTCAACCATAAGAACCTCATCTCATATCCCAACGGCTACAAGAAGCTGCATCTCAACCTTTAATAATTGATGATTAAATGGTTGACCAACTTGGTGGCCTTGCACAAATATCATATCAGCTTCTCACATCCAACATATCAAATCAAGACTACCAGTCCATCATGCTATCCTACCAGACAGATGTTGAAGAACAATATGCTAAAATTGTTGATGAAACTGGTCAGGATGAATACTGTGATGCATGGCTGGAAATGGAATTTTCAATTGAAATGGGTGTTGTGTTAGCTCAATTCAAGGAGGAGTATCTAACTATCTTGGGAAGTAATGCCAGATCCTTATCTCCACAGGAAGTTTATGATGCAGTAAATGAAGTATACAAAGCTCAAATCAAAGCTTTCCACAACTTTGGAAAAGCACTTCAAATTACTT
This sequence comes from Apium graveolens, assembly GCF_009905375.1. Lineage (NCBI taxonomy): Eukaryota > Viridiplantae > Streptophyta > Magnoliopsida > Apiales > Apiaceae > Apium > Apium graveolens. The sequence goes on from NC_133649.1 coordinate 273,939,316, forward strand.
TAACTGGGCATCAGGACAAGATAATGAAGATGGTTAGGGAAAAGATGGACCAAATCATTCCTTCACAGACAGAGATCAAGAATAAATTCACAATCTTTGCTGATCATATGGTAAGGTTTGATCTAAGTGGAGTGGAACCTAGTGTCAAAAATCAAAGAACCTCATTTATAGCCATGCATGACCAAGTTCAAAACCATAGCACTCACTCCAATGACTCAAGACTGAAGCTAGATCAGATGCACTCTAGCAGATACACTCCTTCAGCTTGCTCATGGAAGAAATTAAGGCTGTGCAGGATACTTTTGGGGTCTCTGCTTCCTCCACATCTCAATCCTCATCTAACATGCAAATTCAAGAACTTCCACAACAAATGTCTTCTCTCCAAACTTCAAATGAGTCACTTAGTGCATAAGTACATGCTCTCACATCCTTGGTGCAGAGTCAACAAACAGACATCAAAACCCTGGTGGACTCTCACTAGCATCTCCAAATACAGAATTTTGTGGCTTTGGCAGCCATCATGGGCAAGCTCAATATACCATTGCCTTCATTGCCTGAAGTTGTAAGGCCAGAAATACCAACTCCCCTACTCATGCATGTTCCCAAGACTAAGGGTGAGATAGAAGCTAGGATTCAACAATCCAAGGATGCTGGTAAATCTAAGGAGCCTGTCACATCAACTAAGCATGGCCAAAGTTCTTCACAAGCTTAACCATTCCAAGATGTTGGAAAAGATAGACTCAACAAGGCTGTAGAAGGACCAAATCAAGATCAAGAATTCTGTGAACTTTGTTAGGTAATGAATTATACACAGATGGGCGGGTGAATGTGTTTTTATGTTTTTCTGCTTTTCTTGAAATATTTGTGGTTGTGAACAAAGTAAATCAAATCTTGTATTAAAATGTGTTAAGACTGAAATTAAACATGCAACAATGAATAACACAGATCTTTCAAAACTCGCTTAATTTTATATTAAAATTAAGAATGTTTTGTTATAAAATTTCTAGGCTTTTTATTGATAAAGAGCTTAGCTTCTTCCTTGAGAGAATACAAGAATTTCTTGATCTAATTCTTACTTCTAACAAAGGATCAATGTTAACTTTATATGATAGTTAACTACTGGTTTACACGGTGTATAATAAGAGATGCTATTCACTTTAGTAAACTGTCACTAATCATTCCCTTTTAGGAAAAGTATATCTTCCATTTATGGCTTAGCATATCTTTGCATACTGTGTTAACTTTGATCTTCCTTTGTCAGTTAATCTCCACCCTTGATCTGGCACACTCTTCAAGCTGCTTTTTGTAGACTTGTCAATCCAACTGGTTGGATTGTTTGTTGATTGTTAATCTTGGATAATAAACTGGTTTGCAACTTGTACTTTGAGATTTTACCTCGAGATCTCCAGTTAGGCATATAGAGATCTTGACATCTCGATAAGTATATTGACTTATCGAGATCTCTAATACTCCATAGTTGATTTGACTTGGATAGTTGATTTGACTTGTAGAGGTCTCTGAGTTCTCTATAAGAGAATTTAGCTTGTCGAGATCTCTCATCTTCATATCTTCACTTTGGCTTATCGATATCTCTGAGTTCTCTAGTGACTTGTTGGCTTGTCGATAACTCAAAGTTCTCTAGTGAATTTTGACTTATCGATAACTCAGAGTTCTCTAGTGAATTTTGACTTGTCGATATCTCTGAGTTCTCTAGTGAAATTTTGACTTGTTGATATCTCTGAGTTCTATAGTGAAATTTGACTTGTCGATAACTCCGAGTTCTCTAGTAAATTTTGACTTGTCGATAACTCTGAGTTCTCTAGTGAAAAAATGACTTGTCAATATCTCCAATCTTCATGTCTTCAATTTGGTTTGTCGATATCTCTGAGTTCTCTAGTAGCTCTCTTGAGATCTCTATAAGTCATTCTGGAGTTCTCAAATGACTTCTCTATAACACTAAATATGTGACTTGTGGAGATCTTGACTTAGAATATTTTTCTCAAAACAGATTTATTCAACTCCAAGCTTCTTCATAATTCTTCTGAGGCATGATCTTCTTGATCTTCTTCCTGATAAAATTCTTAGGCTTGATACTGTTTAAAGAAAAAGACTCCAGTCTGCTCTTTGATATTTTTACAGACTTTAAATGTTGTAATACAAAATGCAAACTAAGATAACAATACAACTTACTTAGGGTTGTCAATTTGACTTAGTCTTGTTATTGTACAGGCATGTCTTACACAACAATCTCCCCCAATTTGTGATAAGGTTGCTTAACACAAATTTATGCCTGTTAACAAGACTAACCCCAAGCTATAATGGAAAGTAAAATTAATACATAACAATTGACACAATTACAACTTTTATACATTAGGAAATTTACAGAGTTCAAATAGTTACAAGCATCAGGTAAAGACTATTTTTGCTTCAACTTCTTTTCTAATGAGATCCTTTAAGTAATCAAGAATTACAAGTTATTCTATAACAGGTGTCCCACTTAGAGCTTCTACAAGTTTGATTTTGTCTTCCTTTGGATAACCACTATCTAGTAAATCAATCCTAAATCTTGAGAATTTTCCAGCTTTAATGTATAAAAACTTTCCATCCTTAGAGATTCTGTTCATTCCCTTTGCCTTCAGTTCTTCTGATCTTTTTATGAACATTTCAATTTCCTCATCATACTTCCTTATCTTTTCTTCATATTCAGCCTCATTTCTTTTTCTTCTTTCTTCCCTTTCAATTGATCTCCATGCTCTTGTAGCAGTATCCTTATCTTTTAGCAAGCTTATCACTCTCTTGATTTCTGTGGGAGAGAGAGAGTCCATTAAAGTACATCCAATGAATGTGAATGACCCATCTTCGTAGTAAATTCTAACTTCCCTTAGAGATACAACCCAGACTATAACTATTTCCTTAGAAAGTTGTTGAAAATAATCTTCATCCGAGATGCACCAATTTAAAGGTAGAAAGTCACTTTGCTTGAAACAGTTCCAGATAGCCCTTTCAGTAACTTGTACTTTTTCAGCATCCTTAGCCTTCTTAGGTTTCCTCCCAATAGTTTTTTAGTGAATTTTGAGTGATGGCTGGTCTAAAGGTAAGTTTGTGATTTTCCTGAGAGATGTTTGGTTTGAGGTAATTGGTGTTTTTAGGAAGGTGTTTGCAATTTGTTTGTATAGAAACTTTGGCATAGAAGTTAAAAGTGGTTTGATGATTGAGGTTGTTAACTTTGAAGGTTGAGCTAGAGTTGTTTGGATTTTTAGGGATTGTTGTGGTTTTGAGCCATCATGTTTCTTCTTGCTTCTCCTCCCACTTCCTCTTTTCTTCTCATCATCCTTATTTTCTTCTTGCTTTTTCTCCCCTTGACTTTTGTCCTTGCTACCAGTTGCTTTAGAAGCTTGACTTGGATTTGAGCCAGAAGGCTTTTGTTTATCATCCTTCTGCTCATTAGTACCTTGTCTTTTCTTAGATTGTATTGAGTATTTGGCAGCCCGGTGTCAGGATTTAAGAGATATATGTCCAAAATCTTTATCATCTTAACATCCTCATGCTTCTTGTTCCTTTTGTACTTTAAATCAGACTGCAAGGTCATGATCAGCCTCATATTTGATCTGACACAATGTTTATGAACAAGAAGATGTCTGGCTTGTTTGGTTATTGGACAGACATAGACTACTCCTTGATTTGGCTTTAGATAGGCTTCTGGAAAAGCTGCTATATGTGCCTTTTTGAGCTCTTGGAGAAGTTGAGTATTTTTTGGAATAACTAGATTCACTCTGTCAATCATTACATCCAGTTCAGATGCTCTTAAAGTTTGAAGATTTGTGAGAGTCACCTGAAGACACCTGTCCACACCACCATCATTGATGTTCATGACAATCATTTTCTCTGAAAAGTAATCAACTTTTACCACCACTGCCCTTATGAAGTTGATGTTCTTGGCCAAAACTTTCTTGCAGGTCACATAGTTGTTTTGAAGAGACCCTCTTAGTGTTGCAAGAAGGTCATTGAATTCCTGATCTTGATTGGGTCCTGTTAGTGTATACTGAAAATATTTATTTGAAGTATGTACATTTATTTCTGGCCAGTTTATTTGAGAATCATTTGAATGTTTACATGTTGTCTAATATTATATATTGTGAATAATCTAGTATCAAATGGGATACAGAATATTAGATTGTTAAATACGGTTATATAATATAATAAGGTTCACAGCACAGGTGGTGTTGGACAATCCACTGGTATGGCTGTAGTATTATTTAGATTAGTTTATATTGACTAATAAATAATACTAGTATAATTTGTGTATATTGAACATGATCAAATTTAGAATTGTTCCCTTAATATTGATTACGAAGGAGAACTAAGATTCTATGTTATTATTAATGCTTAGGTTCTTAATCCGGAAATAGTAATTGACACGTGTATATTATTTACATGCTTTGATTTATATATGAAATAATTCTTTTGAATTATATCATTATATTTTGGGTGATGGAATTATATACATGGTGGATATTATTTATTGAAGGAATCCATGTCCTGATAATATTCGGGTTAATGATGTCCCCTTGAAAGCTCAAAAAGATTTAATTATGTGAAACCCTGCAGGTGGAATTTATTCTGGCATAATTAAATAAAGGTTGAGTGGATGATCAAGGATAAAAGATATTAATTAAATAAATTATCAGTAATTTATTTAATTAATGGACATATGATATTTTAAACATGGGGAATTTAATAAGCAAATAATATTGGAACCGAATTAATTAAATTACGGTATTAGGAAAGGTAGTGCAAATATTAATTCTTTAGTGGATTGAATTAATATTTAATTACATTGGGCTAGGCTCAAGATGTAATTAGAAGGCCCAACCTAATTATCCATGGTCCCTATTGTAGCCTATATATATTCTTATTCTCTTCTTGCTTGGAATTGTGTGAAAACATATTGTAGCCACCAAGGAGCAAGAAGAGAGGATAACTTGAGAAGACGGAGGCCACACTTCGCTCAAGGGAATTTGGGAATACAATAGAAGAGCATGGAATCAACCATTAACAAGGTAATCCTCTTTTCGTAATCTTTATCGTAAAACGTAGTAACACCCTAAGTCCGTGGTTCCCAACAATTGGTATCAAGAGCCTGGTAATGGGTTCTACGTTTTATGATATAATGTCCATGTCGTAATTATATATGTGTGTATATAGTGTTTTGCTTGTATTGGTTTTGATGCAGGTTGTTAATCCACTATTATGGCCATGTATATTTTAATTATGTGTTTGGATCCCACGTGGTTTAATCGTGGTTAATTTTTGTTTTGGTTTCCACGTGGTTTAATCGTGGTTGTAATTTACACGAGGGTTGATCGTGTTAGAATATATTTTACAAAATTAGTTTTGTATTAGATCTATTTTTTTTGTAATTGTTCCGGGTATTTTGTAATAGTTATGTGCGATCGGAAATCAATTCCGGTAGTTTTTTGTTCCGCTGTGCGATTACAAGGGGCTGCTGCGGCAGCTGGGACTGCTGGGGCTGCTGCGGCAGCTGGGACTGCTGGGGCTGCTGGGGGCGTCGGGGCGCGCTTGGGGCAGATTTTTTTTTTGAGAATTTTTCAAGGGCCATAATAGTGGAAAATTTATTTTAATTTTTTCCATTAAATTTTAAATATTGCTTTAATTTATTGATTATGTGTGTCGTTAATTATGTGTGTAATTCTTTTAAAATTGCATGTTTAACTTAATTAGGACGACATGGACATAAATTTTATTTATTGCTTTAATTAAATGTTATATGTCGCTAAAATTATGTGTGTATTTTGAATGCATGATTAGACGTAATTATAACAACATAGGGCCCCATTTAATTTTAAAATTCCTCAATTTTAATAAAAAAAAATTCTAAGTGGGAGAGGGAATTAATATGAAATTAAATCCCATGGTCTCCATTATTGGTTGTAGGTAATTTAACATAAAGACGAATATAAATTATATATACGTCACCCATCGTGGCATGTAATTTGTAGTGTCTAGAATGTTATAGAAATTACTAGAACAAACTTCTTAAATTAATAAATTTTAAATGGAATAAATACGGATTTTCTTTATTTCATATTTGGGGCGATTTTGTCAAAAACGGGTTCATCGAACTTGTAAGGCTGTGGGTTTTAAGCGAGACCGATGTGACTCCTCCACTACCTGGAAATCAAACCATTGATGAATATTGAATTGAAGTATTCCATTCAAGGCAAAATTACGAATATTGGAAGGTATACACACCACCCATCGTGGCGTACCAAGTTCCATAGATTTCGAATAATTTAAGATTTGATGATGGTATACACTTAGCTATGAAAAATAATATAGTCCACCCCAACGTGACATATTGTTTAGTAATAGGACCGAAGTAACATTTAAACAAAATTAGGTGGTATACATGTCACACATCGTGGCGTACCAGAAGCTTATGGTGTTTAGATGTTAGTGCATTAAATTTTAATAATTTAGATCTTAATAATTAATACACCCTTATTTATGTGATGTTTTTATGCATGATTCTCAGGATAAAATGGGCTTTAATCCACTATTCACCATACTTAAGGATAACAAACTTACCGGACCTAACTATATTGAATGGAAACGAAATTTGGATATTGTGTTGACTGCTGAGGAGTACAAGTTTTGCACTTATGAACCCAAGCCTGAACAGCCTGCTGCTGATGCTCTTAAAGATGAGAAAGAGTATTATAAACGGTGGATTAAGGCTGATGAGATGTCGCGATGTTACATTCTGGCAGCAATGTCGAGTGTTTTGCAGCATCAGCATCAGTCTATGGCCACTGCTTCAGATATGTTCTTTAATCTCAAGGAAATTTTTGGAGATCAGAATAGGGCTGCTAGGCAAGTAGCCATGAAGGCTTTAATGAACACTCAGATGGCTGAAGGCACACCTGTAAGGGATCATGTTCTCAAGATGATGTCGCATCTGAATGAGATAAAGATCCTTGGTGCTGAACTTGACCGGGAAACCCAGATTGACATTATCCTTATGAGCTTGTCCAAGAGTTTTGAGCAGTTCCGCTTGAATTACAACATGAACAAGAGGCAGTATAGTCTCGCAAAACTGCTGACAGAACTTCAGGCAGCTGAAGGATTATTTCGGCAGAGTGTTCAAGTGAATGTGGCTGAGAAAGGTTCTTTCTCTAAGCCGAAAGGTATTAAGAAGAAGAAAAAGGCTCAGACACAGAAAGCTGTGAAGGCAGTGGGAGTTCAGGGTGGTGTGAAAAAGCCTAAGGGAAAGTGCTTCAGATGCAAACAGTCAGGTCACTGGAAACAGGATTGTCCTCTTCCTAAGAAGACAAACAATACTGGTATGTCTCTTTCTCTAGTTACAGAAATATTTATAGCGGCTATATCTACGAGCACTTGGTGTGTAGATACAGGAGCCACTGATCATGTTTGTAATTCTATGAAGGGGTTCCAACTATCCAGAATACTTAGAGATGATGAGCTATACGTGTTCATGGGAGATGCTACGAAAGTAGCAGTAGTTGCAGTAGGAGTTATTCATTTATCTTTTGGTTCTGATAGGATTTTGGTTTTGAACAATTGTCTTTATGTACCTTCTTTTAGAAGGAATTTAATTTTGGTTTCTAAACTTGCTTTGGATGGTTATAATGTTTGTTTGGATCGTAATGTTTCTATTATGATGAATAAACGAATTATATGTTCTGGTACATTGCAAGACAATTTGTATATAATTAATCCTAGTCAACCTGCACTGCAACTGTAATTTAGGGAATTGAACAACACATCTTCTAACTCTACTAAAAGAAAGGAACCTTCTAGTTTGAACCAAACATATCTTTGGCACTTGAGATTAGGTCATATTAACTTGAGGAGGATTCAAAGACTGGTAGTAGACGGGCCTTTAAGCTCATTGGCAGTGGAGCCATTTCCAGTTTGTGAATCCTGCTTGGAAGGTAAAATGACTAATAGGCCTTTCAAGGCAAAAGGGAATAGAGCCAAACAACTGTTAGAATTGGTTCACTCTGATTTATGTGGACCCATGAATATCCAAGCAAGAGGTGGTTATGAATATTTCATCACTTTCATTGATGATTATTCTAGATATGGGTACGTTTATTTGTTGTACCGTAAGTCTGAGTGCTTTGATAAGTTCAAAGAGTACAAAGCTAAAACGGAGAAGCGACTTAATAAAAGTATCAAGTCACTACGATTAGATCGTGGTGGCGAATACTTGCTTGGAGAATTTAGAGAATATTTATCAGAAAATGGGATAGATACCCAGTTAACTGCACCAGGCACACCCCAGCAGAACGGTGTAGCAGAGAGAAGGAACCGGACTCTTTTAGAGAGTGTTAGATCGATAATGAGTTATTCGGATTTACCCAAGTCATTTTAGGGACATGCCTTAGAGACAACAGCTTATCTTCTGAACTTAGTACCTTCTAAGTCGGTTCCTAAAACCCTCTTAGAATTGTGGATCGGGGATAAACCGAGTCTAAGACATATTCGAATATGGGGTTGTCCAGCACATGTGCTGAACAAGAACGCGACTAAGTTAGAATCTCGTACAGAAGTAAGGTTGTTTGTAGGCTACCCCATGGGAACGAAAGGATATTTATTTTATAGTCCGAAGAATCGGGATGTCATTGTTAGCACCAATGCAAGATTCTTTGAGGAGGAATATATAATGAATCACAAACCTATGAGTAGTGTCATTTTAGAGGAACTAGTGGGAGGGACAAATAATACCCATGAAGCTGTAGTACAAGTAGAACAACCATAACATAATGTACAACCTGTCATTAATACCGCACAAGTGCCTCGTCGTAGTAGGAGGGTTGTTCAACAGCCTGATAGATTCATGTTTTTGGGTGAGTCTTCAGACTTGGTCTCTGGTGAACATGATGATGATCCCCGTACATACGAAGAGGCAGCATAAGACAAAGATGCAGATCTTTGGCAAAAGGCGATAGAATCTGAGATAGAATCAATGTATTCTAATCAGGTCTGGGAGCTCGTGGAACCACCCAAAGGTATAAAACCTATTGGATGTAAGTGGATCTACAAGAAAAAGAGGGGATTAGATAAAAAGGTGAAAGCCTGGAAAACAAGACTTGTTGCGAAAGGGTATACTCAAAAAGAAGGTATCGATTATGAGGAAACCTTTTCACCGGTAGTCATGCTTAAGTCAATCCGTATTCTTTTATCTATAGCAGCTCATCTCGATTATGAGATTTGGCAAATGGATGTCAAGACAGCTTTTCTTAATGGAAGTCTTGAAGAAACCATCTATATGCAGCAACCAAAAGGATTCATTAAGGAAGGCATTAAGGAAGGCCAAGAGCATCTGGTATGTAAGCTTAAGATGTCTATTTATGGACTTAAACAAGCTTCTAGAGACTGGAATATTCGTTTTGATCAGGCAGTCCAGTCATATGGATTTGATCAAAGTCCAAGCGAATCGTGCGTGTATAAGAGAAGTGAAGGTAATGCAGTGGTTTTTCTAGTACTATATGTAGATGATATTTTACTCATTGGAAACAATGTTGAGATGTTGTCATCAGTAAAGGCATGGTTGTTCAAACAATTTGACATGAAGGACTTAGGTGAAGCGGCATACATCCTTGGGATCAAAGTTATAAGGGATCGCAAGAAAAGGATGTTGGCTTTATCTCAAGAGCCCTACATTGATGAAGTATTAGCTCGTTTTAACATGCAGAACTCCAAGAAAGGTTTTCTACCTTTTAAGCATGGAGTTGCTCTATCTAAGAAGTAGTGTCCTTCGACACCTAAGGATATAGAGAGCATGAAAGCAGTTCATTATGCTTCAGCATGTGGAAGCTTAATGTATGCTATGTTATGTACGAGGCCTGACATCTGCTTTGTTGTAGGCATGGTTAGTAGATATCAGTCGAACCCATGTCAGGAACATTGGAGTGCAGTAAAAACTATACTCAAGTACCTGAGAAGGACTAAGGAGTATATGTTAATTTACAAGGCCTCAGATCTATTTCCTTTGGGATATACTGATTCAGATTTCCAATCAGATAGGGATAAGAGGAAATCAACCTTGGGATATGTTTTTACTTTGGGAGGTGGAGCCGTTATATGGAGGAGTGTAAAGCAGAAATGCATTGCAGACTCCACCATGGAGGCCGAGTACGTGGTGGCCTCTGAGGCTGCCAAGGAGGCTGTATGGTTCAGGAACTTCCTTTTGGACTTAGATGTGGTACCTAATTTGCCTAGGAGCTTGACAGTGTATTGTGATAACACTGGTGCTGTGGCAAATTCAAAGGAACCGCGAGACCACAAAGCAGCTAAACATATTGAACGTAAGTATCATCTCATATGAGGAATCGTAAAGCGAGGGGATATAGTTGTGGCTCACATATCATCAGAAGACAACCGAGCAGATCCTTTCACAAAGAGCTTGCCAACCAAGGTTTTTGACAAGCATGTGGAAGCGATAGGAGTCAGATGGATGAACACATAGATTTTTATGTAATAGTGGATTAAATAAACACTGATGTACACATAGAATATTTTGAGTATAAGTGGGAGATTGTTAGTGTATACTGTAAATATTTATTTGAAGTATGTACATTTATTTCTGGCCAGTTTATTTGAGAATCATTTGAATGTTTACATGTTGTCTAATATTATATATTGTGAATAATCTAGTATCAAATGGGATACAAAATATTAGATTGTTAAATACGGTTATATAATATAATAAGGTTCACAGCACAGGTGGTGTTGGACAATCCACTGGTATGGCTGTAGTATTATTTAGATTAGTTTATATTGACTAATAAATAATACTAGTATACTTTGTGTATATTGAACATGATCAAATTTAGAATTATTCCCTTAATACTGATTAAGAAGGAGAACTAAGATTCTATGTTATTATTAATGCTTAGGTTCTTAATCCGGAAATAGTAATTGACACGTGTATATTATTTACATGCTTTGATTTATATATGAAATAATTCTTTCGAATTATATCATTATATTTTGGGTGATGGAATTATATACATGGTGGATATTATTTATTGAAGGAATCCATGTCCTGATAATATTCGGGTTAATGATGTCCCCTTGAAAGCTCAAAAAGATTTAATTATGTGAAACCCTGCAGGTGGAATTTATTCTGGCATAATTAAATAAAGGTTGAGTGGATGATCAAGGATAAAAGATATTAATTAAATAAATTATCAGTAATTTATTTAATTAATGGACATATGATATTTTAAATATGGGGAATTTAATAAGCAAATAATATTGGAACCGAATTAATTAAATTACGGTATTAGGAAAGGTAGTGCAAATATTAATTCTTTAGTGGATTGAATTAATATTTAATTACATTGGGCTAGGCTCAAGATGTAATTAGAAGGCCCAACCTAATTATCCATGGTCCCTATTGTAGCCTATATATATTCTTATTCTCTTCTTGCTTGGAATTGTGTGAAAACATATTGTAGCCACCAAGGAGCAAGAAGAGAGGATAACTTGAGAAGACGGAGGCCACACTTCACTCAAGGGAATTTGGGAATACAATAGAAGAGCGTGGAATCAACCATTAACAAGGTAATCCTCTTTTCGTAATCTTTATCGTAAAACATAGTAACACCCTAAGTCCGTGGTTCCCAACAGGTCCTTTTGCAGCCCTTGGAAGTCTTTCCTTTACAATATCAATTTGAGCACTTGAGCTTTGACTAACCTGAATAGGCTCTTTAAATTTTGCCTTATCATCCCTAGATTGTTAAATCCTAGCCTCAATCTCCCCCTTAGTCTTGGTGATAGGCATGAGGAGGGAAGTTGGTAACTCTGGCCTTATTTGTTCAAGTAAAGAGGGCAGTGGTATGTTGAGCATCCCCATGATGGCCCCCAAAGCAACAACATTCTGTATTTGAAGATGCTTGTGAGAGTCCACCGGGGTCTGGATCTCTGATTGTTGACTCTTGACTAGAAAAGTCAAGGCTTGGACTTGTGCACTGAGAGAAGCATTAGAGGTCTGCAAGTCTGATACTGGTTGTTGAAGAGATTGGATTTGAAGATTTGTAGAGGTTGAGCCAGGCCGATGAGAGCTTGTAGATGACGAGGAGCTAAAAGTTGCTTCCACTTCCTGTTTGATGCCATACATAAGTAAGGCAAAAGGCTCATATCTGCTCTGGTGAAGCTGTTCTAGTTTGACCTTTGAGAATTTTGTATTGGTGATTTGGTTTTGGACTATTTCATGAAGAGAAATGAAGGATTGTCTGAGATTTTTGACCTCCTTTTCAATGGTAATCAGATCCATCCTTGACAATTGATCAGCAAAATGCTTAAACTTGGAGGTGATCTGTACTTGACATGGTATAATCTCATCCATTTTCTCCTTCACCAGCTTCCTTATCTTGTTTTCAAGACCAGTCAGCTTGAGTTCTAGAGCTTTACCAAATAGATGAAAAGCCTTGAGTTGAGCTTTGTAGACCTCAGTGACTGCATCATAGACATCCTGCGGAGTCAAGACCTTGGTATTGCTTCCAAGAATAGTGACATATTCATCCCTTAAAACATAACTTCTATGGACTTTTAATGGTCCAAAACATCTCCGGGATGATTCCCGAGTTTATACTTTATAAAAACTAACCGACTCTCGGTCTTATAACTTATATATCATGCTCTACTATAGCGTTTATATTCTTAAATAGAAAACCTCCGGAATACTTCCGGGTTTTCATAAAATTATACTGACCGATCCTCGGTCTAAAATATACTCCTCATATATACAATGTTACTCTCTAGCGTTATCGATTGAAATTCGGTAATATTCAATACCAAAATCATTATCATATCGTATGATATTATATAACATAATTCGTAAAATATCGTAAATATAACATCATGTATATATCGACATTATTTGAAAACAAACACAACACAACAGTTTCAAAAAGGTAGGGTTTGAAAACTTGCCTAGAGTCCAAGATACGTTTCCTGACTTCCTCTCGTTCTGGGTTTTCTAATCAACAAACATCATAATCTTAATCAATATTCCTACTTCATCACCAACTTATATTCCTAATAAGTTCAATACTTCATATTTTCATTATTCCACCGACTCAAAATAAGTATCACTCCTTGGTCGAAACGGAGGGTCAAAGTGGTCTTCAAGATTTGACTTTACCGAATATTACTATTACGCGACTCGCACTCTATTATTTTTAATAAATCGTAAAATTAGTATTTTAATACGAAACCACCTCGAGGAGCTTCTTGAGTGCTTTTAATATTTATCATAAAAGTTTCATTTTGATAAAATGAATTTAATTAGGTGAAAAGCATTTCGAAAGTTGGGTCAACTACGGAGTTTTACTATTCAAACCCCTTTCACTAAAATTTTGATATCTCTCAAACTGTTAACTCAATTGACGCACCGTTTTCGCGTGCGCGATCTAGACAAAATTTAGAACACATCATTTGAAAATAGTTTTCTGGTAACAGGGGTGAAAATTCCGAAGTGGCGGTTTCCTAACAGGGGGTTGTTTTTGACGTTCGTACTCCGCGCGACCTCAGCTCTGACATTTTTATAAAATTGAAAAATCAACATTTTTACGTGAAATTTTTATGGAAGCTAATAATGTAACACCCCCAGATCCGGGGTCGGGGATCCGGGTCGTCACGGTCTTTCTTTCCATAATATCACTTCACTTAATTAATAATAAATAACCTTATGCTGTGACCCCACACTAACACACACCACAACCCGTTATAGTCTCAGAGATGAAATTGAAATAAGTACAAGTCTTTGAATCCACAATTTAAAAGTTATTACAACCCAAAATGATTACTTGATAAATTTACAGTTAATTGCCATTATCTGTCACAAGTTATAATTATACATAATTTGATTCTCAAAAATAGAATGCCTGATCTACCAATAGATCTACCTCTGCAGCTATAGCAGCCACAACATCATCGGGAAGACGCGGGACGCTTCCCACGCGCTTGTGCTGGGTCTGCTGAAGTCTGGCCATCTTTCCTAACTGTTGTTGTGTGATGAAGAAATAAAGCACGAGTGAGCCTTACAGCTCGCAAGATAATATATAGTGATAACAATAATATAAGTATCTAAATGGATACTTACTAAAATCTTTTATCATGTATAAGATAATTACTTACTAGATATAAGTAAAAACAAGGGATGAAGTTACCAAATACTTCACTACACTTATATCATTTATAAAGCTACTTGAACTACCACTGTTCAAAGTATAATGAGCTTTCAACAGTTCATCACATAGATGAGACTACAAGACAAGATTTGAATAGATTAAATCTTTGAAATATTATTAAAGGAAATGAAGTTATGATATACTTCATTAAGTTCTGATATATGTATATATATCCACATATACATCTTCTTTATACATTTCCTGAAAACCTCTGTCATGTAAAGTATGAACAGAGTTTGGAACATCCAATGAATTTTGGAAAGGAAAAGAATTTTGGCATAAACCAGATATCTCACTGATCAGGAAAAGATACCAATAAGTAACCTTTTCTACTAGTAGATGGACGAATTCCCCACTGGTCATCACCCTGGCCACAATAGGACCTTATGTTGGACTGCCACTCAGCCACTTATGCATTTGATGGACTCCCACCGAGCCACTTACACTATCATGGACGCCCACTGAGCCCATGTTGCTTATGCCGACTCAATAGATGGACTTACTTCCCGAACGTTGGGTAAGTAATCAATTCATTTACCAAAACTGCAACCTTGTTGCGAATATAAAATACACAATAGAGCCAGATCCCTCAGGATTTGAGCGAGTATTTAAATCCCCTTTTTAAAAGGAAAATCTTAAATATAAAAATGAGTTTTGGGATCCGCTCTAACTTTTAAAAATCATTTTGAAGACTCGAAAACACTTTAAAGAGTGTTTGGAGTAATGCTGATTTAATGAAGTAAATCAGTCCCAATATATTTAGAAAATGTCTGAATATTATTATTTAAATAATATTTCCATAAATAATAATCTTTATAAAAATAATTGAAGTAGAAGTTTTGAAACTTATACTTGAAATGAATATTAAATATCCAAAGATATACCTATACGAAAGTACTATCTTTATTTGAATAATCAAAAGTGAGTTTGATTATCGACACCTTATTCTTTAATAAAATAAAGAATATATTTCAGTAAATAATCGGAGTCATAGGTCCTTAAATGAATATTCAAATAATATTCAATAAATAATATAAAGTGAGTCATAAGTTCTCGAATGAATATTCAAGTAATATTCATTAAATAATATAAAGGAGTCATAAATCCTCGAATGAATATTCAAGTAATATTCATTAAATAAAATAAAAGGAGTCATAAATCATCGAATGAATATTCAAGTAATATTCATTAATAATATAAAGTTATCGAATAAACCTTATTCGATTAATAGTTTTTGAAAACTATAACCATATATATATATATATAAATATATATATATATAAAATCTACTCGGGATCCTCGACTCCCGGTTTTAGAAAATGTTTTCACCTTTGGGTCCCTATACTAAGGGTATATGCAAATTACCGCTATTCTCTAGCATAGGTATTATCAACTGAACCAACAGATATATATGGCAAGAATACGAAACAGGCATGCATATATATACCATATCAGCATGCTTCAATATATCGCAAAATTTGCTAATTAACCAACATGCATCTGTCACAAGATAATGCATATACATATATACATCACAACAACAGTATAACGGGTAGAAAACTTGCCTGAGCGACTTGGGGTGATAAAAGGCTCGGGACAAGTCTGGTAACCTATAAACAACAAGTAAGTTGGAATTAAACCAAAGTCACTTGTAAATCTATACTTTAACTAACTTAGACACTAACGCTTGTTTTGCGCTTATTGATTCTCTTAAGTCACTCGAGTACCCTCGGCTCCACCATTTTTACTAATTTAACCTTTATGAGTTTTAAGGCGATTCCTTCGTGAGTGTCTTACCAACTGCCTAACACACTTACCATAAATGTTTCTTACCCCAATTAGTCATTTAAGGTCCTTAACCAAGGTTTCAAAGTAAGGCGAGGGGAAATGTTTCGTTCGCGAAATGCCGTTACTTGAAACGGTCGTTTCTCCTAAACCGTGCATCGGAATTGAACGAACTACATATCAAAACGAAGCTCGTAACACGAGCTATCTAGAAATGGCAATGGTCATAATCTAGCAGGGGGTTCTCCGGTCCTAATGTTATGCACAAAAACAGTCTAAAGAAAATCGGACGTTACGACGGCTATGTTTACGCGATTTCCCAAATTTAAACCAATTCAAACAACCACAATTTCAACTCCAATTCACAACCCAATCAACCTCCATCTAAACTACATTACAACGGCCCCAAATCAACTCAATTTTAACATTCATACTTATGCCTAAGCTTGAATTTAACTATACTACATTCTTTTAACCAAAACAACAAGATTTACCATTCCATTTCAATACCACTTCAACCCAAACTCTAAACCACAAACATTAAGCTACAATATCACCATAATAATCAAAATCATCTTATTAAACATAGGAATCTAGGGTTTAGAGATGATATACCTTCCTTGAAGTGGTGGGAGTAGCTAGGAAGCCTTAAGAAGCTTTGAGAAGTCTTAGGAATGCTTGGATCTTAAAGGAAAACAAGAAAAATTCAAGTTAAAAACCTTGAAAATACTATTCATTGTCTTCTTCATTGATTTAATGAAGAAGATTGAGAAAGAATTGATGGCTTAAACTCATGATATAGCCCTAACTATGCATAAGGATGATTAGGGAATTAACTCACCAATTTAGGAAGCTTGGATCTTTGATTTTGAAAAATTTTCCCTTTGGAATAGTAAAAAGCCGAGAGCAATGAAGAATAATGCCTTGGTTTCTTTTTGTTTTGATGAAGAATGAATTATTTGGCTTGGTTGATTTGGTTTTGTTTTGTTTTTGGTTAATTACCAATTTAACCTTGATTTTGTGTGGTTAATAATCCACCACATCTCCTTCATTCCCATGTCATGCCTATGTCATGTTGTGATGTCATCTTTCCCTCCTTGTCCTCTTCTCATTGGTTGGGTGACATCACTCTCTCTAATCCCTTTGATTAACTTCCTAATTGTTTGCCTAATGACCGCTGATATGTTATACGGTTCGCTTAACTTTCGTTTTCGTTTATCGTTTGAAGGATCATACCCGGGATCTTATTACTTAGGTTCCCTTAACCTTTCTCAATACATTATATTCCTTTTTATGATCCTCTATTATAATCCTTTAATTTAAATCCTTTTTATCCTGTTACCTTATACTCAATTCTTTCCGTATCTAGTGGATTTCCGGGAAAAATCAAAGTGTTCGGAATTGGATTCTGACGATCTTTACATACACTTATATACCACATAGAGTACTAATAATATCCCAGAAGATCAATAACAGAACCCCTACATAGTGTGGCATGAAAAGTTTTCTCATTCACCATAATCTACAAAATCACTATTCATAAGGGTTTCAAAAATTTCTAAAAATTGGGGTTATTACAGTCTCCCCTCCTTAAAAGGATTCCGTCCCGGAATCAAATAGAAAATGAGTAGGGATACTTTCTTAGCATTGCACTTTCTAACTCTTACGTAATTTTTCCCACATTGTGGTTCTTCCATCAAACTCTGAATAGTTTGATAACCCTTCTCCTAAGCACTTGTTCCTTTTTCAATCTATAACCCTTCCTGGTTGCTCCATATAGGTTATGTCTGGTTGCATGTCTATGCGCTCATATGCCCCTATTTATCTGGCATCCGAATTACACTTCCTTAACATTGATACGTGAAACATGTTATGACTTGCTACATGTTCTGGGGTAAGGCTAGCTCATATGCTAACTTCCCAATACTTCTTAATATATCCAAGGGTCCGACAAATTGTGGACTTAGCTTTCCTTTCTTTCCGAATCTCATCAATCCTTTCCAAGGGTTTCTAAGGGGATACCTTTAACAACACTAGGTCCCCTATTTCCTATTCTTTGTCCTTTCGTGTCAAATCAACATACTTCTTATGTCCATCTTGGGTTACTACCAGCCGTCCTCTGATTAGATCTATTATATCCTTGGTCCTTTGGACTACTGCGGGTCCGAGCATCTTGCGCTCTACAACTTCATCCTAACATAAGGGAGATCGACATTGTCTTCCCTCAAGGATCTCATAAGGCGACAACTCGATAATGACATATGATCTATTGTCGTAAGAAAACTCAATCCGTGTTAAGTGATCATTCCAATTTCTTTCAAGTCTATTGCACAGACTCTCATTATAGCTTTTAGCATTAGAGCTTTTGCTTCTCAATACCCATTCTTTTCCAGTTCGTAATCGCTACTACCTTCCGTTCCTAATATTATACTGGTTATACTTTTGCTCGTTAGCGTTGTATAACCTTTTAATAACCTCATCAACCTTAGTATCACGAATGTGTTTCCATTCCGAATACCACCATAACTTTACTACTCCTTTTTCAGCTGCTTCTATCTTCGAAAGCTTAATCCTTCATATAGAAGTAAAAGAATTTATTGAGAGATCACTATGATCATGAACACTTGTTATATCGCATAGTTAGTATAGAAGATGGCCAGCCTTTAGTACTTGACAAGCAATTAAACAATAGATGGTATCCTACTAGGCTTCTATCACACAGATAGATAGTCATTCAGCAATACCTCCCCTTCTGGAAGAGTTGTTCTTCTCAGCTTATATGAAATGAAAAGGAGAGAAAAGAACGAACTGAAGAAAATTGTATATATATAAAATATACTGCCACAAAATATCTGGCTTGGAATCTACCTCTGAACTATAGAGGTTTGTCATAGGAGAACAAATCATATACGTATATATATCAACATCAAGTATTATCGCATCGCATTTCACATGCTTAAATATTTTTGCTATTCCGCCCATCATTCTATGGACCCATGCTCTTCCTCGAGCTTATACACAATCACCTTTGAAACTCCCTCGACATCGAAAATCGAATCTGGGATCTCATTCTAGACATCATCGTTACTAGAATCCTATGCTTGCACCGCAACCTTCCTCATATAGTAATACGACTCTCTTTTCATAAGAGGGAATAAATATTCAATAGGTAGATACTCTACTTAATTAGTCTATCAATGATAACTTATACACTGCCACGACCCGATTAGTGGTACTCAATCTCAACATCCATTCCAATACAACTCTCACGGTTGTAATCAGCTCATTACTCGCAGAATCATTGCTGCATTACTATGGTCCACTACTGACCTACTGTCGTCATTCACGTTCCATAAAATCTTAATATCCAACCATATAGAGTCCATACATGTCGTATCAAATCCTACTAAGGAGGTAACATAATCACCATTCCTGATTCATGAAGAACACTCCTGATCCTGACATACATACATGACATGAAGCAGATAAAATTGTAGAAGAGTTTCAATGAAAACAACAATAGCAGGTTAATACCATTATTAACCATATGCCTTCAATAGAAGACTTAACTCCAATGTTTATTTAGTCCTTTTTGAAACATGGTCCTGGATCATTCTCAAGATAGGACCTTCTAAGATAGATAGCCCGCTCATGGCGATTACACGAATTAAACCTTTACCAACTACTATTACGGTTGGGTATTGCACAGTCATTAGAAGGAATGTCAATCTTCCAAACCATAATACAACCTTCACAGCCTTAACCATCATCACTGTATTCTTTTGGCACAAGCGCCTATAATTATCCTCTTTCCTCTAAGGTGTCGGCCACCTCTTTGGCCTTTCCTGATAGTAATAGTTCCTTATAATCAATGTCTTTTAACCACCTTCAACTAAATTTTCTACCTCATTTTAATCACTGTTTATGTGAAAATTCTTTTCTTAAGTCCTGGTGAGAAAGAAAGAAAAAAAATCACCATTTTTCCATAAGTTATTGCCTCAGTCTTTAGAGGTTAATCACTGTCACGACTGACTCCCAATCATACTTAGAACATCTTTAATCTTAGGTCCTAATTTTCCTGAACAATTTCGACCTTTACTGGTTCGATCCATAATTTCTCGTGGTTTAACACGAGCCCCACTTGGCATCATGGTAATTACGTCATATTTCCTTTATTAACATTTTTATTCTTGAGAATTTCAAATATTTCCTTTCTTCTTGTAAAACCTCTAAGGTTATCCTCGAATCGTTCCTCCTGTATTCCCTAGATACAGGGCATATCAAGATACCATTTATTAATACCAGAATCATTGTCTATATACTTCTGAAAAATTTCTCCACTGATTCTTAAAGGTTGTTATTACCTTAATCCTTTCCAATTCATACTGTCAAACTCATACTATCCCTATTAAGGGTAAAATGCCAACCTTTATGCATTCCCCTGGGATTCATTTTAAGTTACCGATGTTCTATCCTTAATTCCACCTTTAGAAAAAGTACATGCATCCTTCCATGGATAAATCAAGTCATATATCCCTGATGAGGGTGTCTTATTCAATCATTCCCACCTCGATAGTATATGCCTAATTTTCACAATAACATCTATATTCAAAATGAGGTCAATCAGTATGGCCTCCAAAAGATAACAACGGTTATCCACTTGTCTTGCCTAGTTTGGTAACGATAACAAGGATATTCTAGAAGATATTGATCGTGTTCAACGTGAACTTCTTCTTAATAATTCCTTATTTACTTTTGTTGTTTATCTCAACAGTCACCTCAATGTTGGGATACCTTTCATACCTGGCGTCTCCCTTTCTGGGTATCAAGCCACCGGTCTTACACTTCACATTCTTGAAGGTCGCTTCCTTCATCCAATTTTCCTACTTTCTTGTCTCCTTAGTCTATCCGCGTCTCATTATTTATCCTTTGAACTATCTCAAGGTTTCCTCGAATCCTCCCAACTTACAGGGGATAAAATATATGTATCTCTTATGCCCTCAACCATCAATTTTAACTCATGGTGAATCATCCTCATCCTGACGAATGCATACTTTCTATTTCTATTGCTACGAGTCTTTAGGACTTCCTCATACCTAACTCCCTTTTCATACCTCAAACTCTATTGCCTTTATATTCCTTTCCACTTCAGTTTCTTTCTATTTTCCTTTCTCTTATCATTATTTCATGAACCAACACAACATAAGTATTGATTTCAAACATCCCGTCATTCTGGATTCGTGTCCTCAGAACGGATCTTGACAACTTTTACAACTTAGATTCATAATTCATCATACTCATCCGCTTTTGTTCTAGCTCCAAAGCTTTTACACTATCTCCATAACCTTGGGAAGTACTTTCCTGAAACAATTGACTGAACTTTAATCAGTTTATTATAATCTCTTGCTCCGTGCCTTCCTTGGTCTTTCACCAGCGGGTGTCTCTCTCTTAGGAGGGTAAGTGACAAAAACAGTCTTTTGGGGTTCGTCAATCATTTTAGAATCTCAAATGATTCCTCTATTTCCTTTAGCCAGGCCCTTGCCTCGGCTGGGCCAGCTTGTTCCTTGGAACTCTGAGAGCTTAGCGACTTAAAGGTCCTGAAAGAATTTCTCACCGCACTGTCTCCTCAAGGTGGTGGTTAGGGATAATAGTCTAAGTTCTTTTTAGACAGGTCCATGAATTGCCCCATAGGAGTACCGTCCTGGTTCTCCCTATCTTGCTCGACTTCTGTTTTCTCAGTATGAAATGTTTTCTCATCCTCCCCATAATCGGGGTCATCCTACATATTTTAAATCCTCATTTTCCACTTCATTATGTTATGGGTTCCTTCTATCTTGATGGCGACCTCCTTGACTATCACGTTCAGGGTTTGCTCTAAATCTTATTCCTCAAACTAGCTTTCATCTAAGATTTCATCTTTAAGCTCTTGAACGTTTGGAACTCAAATTCTGTAGGAATACCTCATTATTCCCTTATCATTTTTCTCGGTATTAATCTTTTATCTAATTGTTGGCTCTCTACCTTCATTCATCACTTTTTCTGGCACAATATGTACTTTTCCGATAATTCGGACTGTATTGCAATCTCAAACATCTTTTCGGTACCGGCTCCGGTTACCTTCACTTCTATTTCCATTTTCTCAAAATCTCTTGTAAACTCTCTCAAAGACATTATCATCTTGAGTCTCTCCTTTTTACTAAGGGCATCAGCCACCACATTGGCTTTCCCCGAATGATAAAGAATCTCATAATCGTAATCCTTGATTAGCTCTAACCACCTCATTTGGCGCATGTTGAGCTCTTTTCTGCGTGAAAATGTACTAGAGCACTTATGGCTTAGGTAATTCTCGCACTTCTCTCCATACAAGTAGTGCCTCCAATCTTTAGGGCAAAACTATTGCCATGAGCCCAAGCTCATAGGTGGGGATATCGAATTTTATATTCCCTTAATTTTCTTGACGCGTACGCGAGTACCTTGTTCTGTATAAGAGCACCCTAATTCCTTATGCGAAGCGTCAATACAAACCACAAAATCTCCTTTTTCCATCCGGCAATGCCAACATAGGGGCCATCACCAATCTTTGCTTCAGTTCTTGAAAGTTGTTCTCGTATTTCTCTGTCCATTCGAACTTCTCAGTCTTACGAGTAAGCCGCGTTAAAGGGGCTACTATCCTTAGGAACTTGAACGAACCTCTGGTAGTGACCGACCAATTCTACCTTTGGTAGTCGACCTAACCATGGTCATCAATTCATCAGTGGTCCTTTATTCATTCTTATCAGGATCATCCATGGGATCCTCCTCAACAACTATCCCTTCTAGGACCACATCCTCAACCGCTACATCCTCAATATTAATATCATCTGGTCCCTCATTAGGGTGTTCCATTGGATCCACAATCCGATCCCCAATCAGTAATAAAACATCATCACGCTGTTGCTCCTCAACCTCAGGGTTCGGAGTCCCACTACTATATACGATAATGGACTACGCTTCTATCAAGATATTTATAAGGGTTCCCATAAGGGTTTTAACTGTCAGTACTACGTTAGGTAGCCCGACTATGAACTTGGCAAGAGTTCTTATTATCTTAGTGAACTTATTATCTTAACATCACATCATCTCTGAGGTTTATAACGCTTAGCTCTGATACCACTTCTGTAACACCCCCAGATCCGGGGTCGGGGATCGGGGTCGTCACGGTCTTTCTTTCCACAATATCACTTCACTTAATTAATAATAAATAACCTTATGCTGTGACCCCACACTAACACACACCACAACCCGTTATAGTCTCAGAGATGAAATTGAAATAAGTACAAGTCTTTGAATCCACAATTTAAAAGTTATTACAACCTAAAATGATTACTTGATAAATTTACAGTTAATTGCCATTATCTGTCACAAGTTATAATTATACATAATTTGATTCTCAAAAATAGAATGCCTGATCTACCAATAGATCTACCTCTGCAGCTATAGCAGCCACAACATCATCGGGAAGACGCGGGACGCTTCCCACGCGCTTGCGCTGGGTCTGCTAGAGTCTGGCCATCTTTCCTAACTGTTGTTGTGTGATGAAGAAATAAAGCAAGAGTGAGCCTTACAGCTCGCAAGATAATATATAGTGATAACAATAATATAAGTATCTAAATGGATACTTACTAGAATCTTTTATCATGTGTAAGATAATTACTTACTAGATATAAGTAAAAACAAGGGATGAAGTTACCAAATACTTCACTACACTTATATCATTTATAAAGCTACTTGAACTACCACTGTTCAAAGTATAATGAGCTTTCAACAGTTCATCACATAGATGAGACTACAAGACAAGATTTGAATAGATTAAATCTTTGAAATATTATTAAAGGAAATGAAGTTATGATATACTTCATTAAGTTCTGATATATGTATATATATATCCACATATACATCTTCTTTATACATTTCCTGAAAACCTCTGTCATGTAAAGTATGAACAGAGTTTGGAACATCCAATGAATTTTGGAAAGGAAAAGAATTTTGGCATAAACCAGATATCTCGCTGATCAGGCAAAGATACCAATAAGTAACCTTTTCTACTAGTAGATGGACGAATTCCCCACTGGTCATCACCCTGGCCACAATAGGACCTTATGCTGGACTGCCACTCAGCCACTTATGCATTTGATGGACTCCCACTGAGCCCATGTTGCTTATGCCGACTCAATAGATGGACTTACTTCCCGAACGTTGGGTAAGTAATCAATTCATTTACCAAAACTGCAACCTTGTTGCGAATATAAAATACACCGTAGAGCCAGATCCCTCAGGTTTTGAGCGAGTATTTAAATCCCCTTTTTAAAAGGAAGATCTTAAATATAAAAATGAGTTTTGGGATCCGCTCTAACTTTTAAAAATTATTTTGAAGACTCGAAAACACTTTAAAGAGTGTTTGGAGTAATGCTGATTTAATGAAGTAAATCAGTCCCAATATATTTAGAAAATGTCTGAATATTATTATTTAAATAATATTTCCATAAAAAATAATCTTTATAAAAATAATTGAAGTAGAAGTTTTGAAATTTATACTTGAAATGAATATTAAATATCCAAAGATATACCTATACGAAAGTACTATCTTTATTTGAATAATCAAAAGTGAGTTTGATTATCGACACCTTATTCTTTAATAAAATAAAGAATATATTTCAGTAAATAATCGGAGTCGTAGGTCCTTAAATGAATATTCAAATAATATTCAATAAATAATATAAAGTGAGTCATAAGTCCTCGAATGAATATTCAAGTAATATTCATTAAATAATATAAAGGAGTCATAAATCCTCGAATGAATATTCAAGTAATATTCATTAAATAAAATAAAAGGAGTCATAAATCCTCGAATGAATATTCAAGTAATATTCATTAATAAAATAAAGTTATCGAATAAACCTTATTCGATTAATAGTTTTTGAAAACTATAACCATATATATATATAAATATAAATATATATATAAAATCTACTCGGGATCCTCGACTCCCGGTTTTAGAAAATATTTTCACCTTTGGGTCCCTATACTAAGGGTATATGCAAATTACCGCTATTCTCTAGCATAGGTATTATCAACTGAACCAACAGATATATATGGCAAGAATACGAAACAGGCATGCATATATATACCATATCAGCATGCTTCAATATATCGCAAAATTTGCTAATTAACCAACATGCATCTATCACAAGATAATGCATATACATATATACATCACAACAACAGTATAACGGGTAGAAAACTTGCCTGAGCGACTTGGGGTGATAAAAGGCTCGGGACGAGTCTGGTAACCTATAAACAACAAGTAAGTTGGAATTAAACCAAAGTCACTTGTAAATCTATACTTTAACTAACTTAGACTCTAACGCTTGTTTTGCGCTTATTGATTCTCTTAAGTCACTCGAGTACCCTCGGCTCCACCATTTTTACTAATTTAACCTTTACGAGTTTTAAGGCGATTCCTTCGCGAGTGTCTTACCAACTGCCTAACACACTTACCATAAATGTTTCTTACCCCAATTAGTCATCTAAGGTCCTTAACCAAGGTTTCAAAGTAAGGCGAGGGGAAATGTTTCGTTCGCGAAACGCCGTTACTTGAAACGGTCGTTTCTCCTAAACCGTGCATCGGAATCGAACGAACTACATATCAAAACGAAGCTCATAACACGAGCTATCTAGACATGGCAATGGTCATAATCTAGCAGGGGGTTCTCGGGTCCTAATGTTATGCACAAAAACAGTCTAAAGAAAATCGGACGTTACGACGACTATGTTTACGCGATTTCCCAAATTTAAACCAATTCAAACAACGACAATTTCAACTCCAATTCACAACCCAATCAACCTCCATCTAAACTACATTACAAAGGCCCCAAATCAACTCAATTTTAACATTCATACTTATGGCTAAGCTTGAATTTAACTATACTACATTCTTTTAACCAAAACAACAAGATTTACCATTCCATTTCAATACCACTTCAACCCAAACTCTAAACCACAAACATTAAGCTACAATATCACCATAATAATCAAAATCATCTTATTAAACATAGGAATCTAGGGTTTGGAGATGATATACCTTCCTTGAAGTGGTGGGAGTAGCTAGGAAGCCTTAAGAAGCTTTGAGAAGTCTTAGGAATGCTTGGATCTTAAAGGAAAACAAGAAAAATTCAAGTTAAAAACCTTGAAAACACTATTCATTATCTTCTTCATTGATTTAATGAAGAAGATTGAGAAAGAATTGATGGCTTAAACTCATGATATAGCCCTAACTATGCATAAGGATGATTAGGGAATTAACTCACCAATTTAGGAAGCTTGGATCTTTGATTTTGAAAAATTTTCCCTTTGGAATAGTAAAAAGCCGAGAGCAATGAAGAATAATGCCTTGGTTTCTTTTTGTTTTGATGAAGAATGAATTATTTGGCTTGGTTGATTTGGTTTTGTTTTGTTTTGGTTAATTACCAATTTAACCTTGATTTTGTGTGGTTAATAATCCACCACATCTCCTTCATTCCAATGTCATGCCTATGTCATGTTGTGATGTCATCTTTCCCTCCTTGTCCTCTTCTCATTGGTTGGGTGACATCACTCTCTCTAATCCCTTTGATTAACTTCCTAATTGTTTGCCTAATGACCGCTGATCTGTTATACGGTTCGCTTGACTTTCGTTTTCGTTTATCGTTTGAAGGATCATACCCGGGATCTTATTACTTAGGTTCCCTTAACCTTTCTCAATATATTATATTCCTTTTTATGATCCTCTATTATAATCCTTTAATTTAAATTCTTTTTATCCTGTTACCTTATACTCAATTCTTTCCGTATCTAGTGGATTTCCGGGAAAAATCAAAGTGTTCGGAATTGGATTCTGACGATCTTTACATACACTTATATACCACATAGAGTACTAATAATATCCCAGAAGATCAATAACAGAACCCCTACATAGTGTAGCATGAAAAGTTTTCTCATTCAGCATAATCTGCAAAATCACTATTCATAAGGGTTTCAAAAATTTCCAAAAATTGGGGTTATTACAAATAAACTCTATTTCTTACTCTCTGTAAAGTTCGTAATAATAGCAGTTTTGTCGCGTAAATCCCTTTTACTAAAACGGTCATAACTTTTGATCTGTAAATCGGAATCAAGCGATTCAAGCCCCTAAACGATCCTTATAACATTTTCTATCTTAATCAAGTGTTACTTTTTAAGAAACTACAGTTTATACATTCGGAAACTTCTGCAAAAACTTAAGTTGAGTTTTGTTCGTTTTAACGAGGTTACGATTGTGATTCGAGTTTCGTTTAAGTCTTAAATCATTATACCACCATCAACAATCATCAAATCATCATCTCAACACTAACTCCTATCAAGAACATAATGTTCTTGAGGCAACAATCATTAACCTTAAAACTAATTAACTAAAAATCAAGATAATATCAAATCAATCATCAAAACCATACTTATATCCAAGATCCTTACTTTTCTTGAAACTTAAAACTTAAACAAAGTTTGGATGAATGTTTATACCTTTCTTGAAGCTTTTTAATACTTAATAAAGTCCTAAGATCCCTGATGAAGCCTTGGTCTAGTTTTAGGAGCCTTAATCTTTCATGAAAAATCAAGAAAATAAGTTAGTGATTTTTGGAGTTACTATTCACCCTCAACTTAAAATATTTTTATAAAATTGAGAACTTCATGGATAGGCATGAAATTTGGTACGTGACTTACCCATGATATGAAAGAGGTTTGGTAAAAATTTGGTGATTTTTGAATAAGTAGATCACGAGATATGAATTTTTCTTTCCATGGTGTTCTTGAAAATCAGCATGGTGTTTTGTGAGAGAGAGAGAGAGTTTGTTGGTTCTTGAATGCTTCTCTTGGAAGATTGTATTATGTTACTTGTATATATTCTAGTATATATCCTAGGAATAGATAATGTTGGAAAATCTTTGGATAATTCTAGCTAGCATTCCTAGGTTACAAGCTAACTTGTTGGCCCTTTAGGCTTTATGTAACACCCCCAAATCCGGGGTCGGGGATCCGGGTTGTCACGAGTTCCATTTCCCTTAATAACACCCAATCTTAATAAATAATCAACTATTCTGTACTGTGACCCCACCATAAACACACACACCACAAGTTATAGTCTCAGAGATGAATATCCAAAAATAATCACAAGTCGTTTTATTCCACAATTATATGCCAATACACCTTAAAAGAGTTTCTGAATAAATTTACATTTCTTTGTCATTATTACAATTCATAAATATACATAAATCTGGTTCATCAATAGTTGAAAACCTAGCCTATTGGTAGCTCCTACCTTAGCTACGGCGGCATCAACGCTTCCAGAAAACTGCAGAACATTTTCTAACCACTTGCGAATTGGAAGCTTGGTCCTGTTCATCTTGTCTATCTGATGTTGTGTGATGAAAGAAGAAAGCAAGGGTGAGCAACAAGTCCACCAAAATAATATGTATAATGATTTACAATATATGAGCATCCTCATAGTACTCATGAAAGTCTTGGTCAAGAAGAAATGAACCAAGTTTGATATCTTACCGCGACCAAGTCGCAAAATATTCAGTATATATGTACATATATACTTTTCACAATCTTTGAAATCCTCTGACATGTATAATACACACAAAGTTCCCGTTTATAACTGTATAAAATATCGTTGTAAGGTGATCTCATATATCTAACCTTGTCTCAACATTTTTCCGAAAATCTTTGACATGCACAAGATAATCATTTACTAGATATAAGTTTAAAAGATGAAGTTACAAGATACTCCAATATACTTATATCCGAATACTACTTGAACTACCACCGTTCAAGTTATAATCAGTTTCAAAAGTTCATCACCCAGATGAGACTACAAGAAAAGATTTGAATAGATTCAATCCTTGAAATATCATTATAAATAATGAAGTTATGAGATACTTCATTAAGTCCCGATATATATACACCTATATATATATACATTTCATACACTCCTTGAAAACCTCTGTTATGAAAATTATAAACAGAGTTGCAATATCCAATGAATTTTGGAAAGGAGAAGAATTTTGGCATAAACCCGATATCTTGCTGATCAGGCAAAGATACCAATAAGTAACCTTTTCTACTAGTAGATGGATGAATCCCCCACCGGTCATCACCCTGGCCACATAAGGACCTTGTGCTGGACCGCCACCCGGCCTCTTACGCGTTGATGGACTGCCACCCAGCCACTTACACTTTAATAGACCGTACCCCGGCCTGTCGCTTATGCCGACTCAATTAGAGGGACTTACTTCCCGAACGTAGGGCAAGTAATCAAATTGTTTTCTCAAAACAGCAACCACGTTGCGAATATAAAATACACCACAGAGCCGGATCCCCCAGGTTTTGAGCGAGTATTTAAATCCCCTTCGAAAGGAGGATCTTAAATATAAAAGAATGAGTTTTGGGATCCGCCCTAACTTTAAGAAATCATTTTGAAGACTCGAAAACATTTTTAAGAATGTTTGGAGTACTGCTGATTTATTAAAATAAATTAGTCTCGATATATTAGAAATATCTGAATATTATTATTTAAATAATATTCTCATAAAGATAATCCTTATAAAAATAATCGAAGTAGAAGTTTTAAAACTCATACTTGAAATGAATATCAAATAACCAAAGATATACTTATACGAAAGTACTATCTTTATTTGAATAATCGAAAATAAGTTTAATTATCGAAATATTATTCTTTAATAAAATAAAGACTATTATTAAATAATAAGCGGAGTCATAATACCTCGAATGAATATTATAAATAACATTCATTAAATAAAATAAACGAAGTCATACATCCTCAAATGAATATTCAAATAATATTCATTAAATAAAATAAAGTTATCGAATAAACCTTATTCGATCAATAGTTTTGAAAACTATATCCATATATATATATATAATATACTTGGGAACATCGACTCCCGGTTTAGAAATATGTTCACCTTTGGGTCCCCTATACTAAGGGTATACGCAACTACTGCTTATCTCTAGCATAGGTATTATGCAACTAATAAGCATTTGAACCAACAGATATATAAATCAAGAATACGAAATAGGCATGCATATATACCATATCACATGCTCCAATATATCGCAAGAATTTGCTAATAACAAATATGCATTTATCACAAGATCATGCATATACACATATACATCACAACAACAGTTTATACGGGTAGAAAACTTGCTTGAGTGCTCCCGGATAGACTTAAGCTTAGAGTGGGTCTGATAACCTATGAACAACAACATAAGTTGGAATTAGACCCCAGTCGCTTAAGAAACTAGACTTTAACCAATTGAACCCTAACGTTTGCTTATGGTCACTCCCACGCTTAACGAATCACCTAAGTCGTTCGAGTACCCTCGGCTCCACCATTTTTAATAAATTAACCATTAAGAGTTTTAAGGCGATTCTTTCACGAGTACCTTACCAACTGCCTAATCCACTTAACATAATTGTTTCATACCTCAATTAGTCATTTAAAGTCCTTAACCAAGGTTTCAAAGTAAGGCGAGGGGTAATGGTTCGTTCGCGAAACGTCGTTACTTAAAACGGCCGTTTCTCCTAAACCGTACATCGGAATCAAACGATCCACATATCAAAACAAAGCTCGTAACATGAA
This sequence comes from Apium graveolens, assembly GCF_009905375.1. Lineage (NCBI taxonomy): Eukaryota > Viridiplantae > Streptophyta > Magnoliopsida > Apiales > Apiaceae > Apium > Apium graveolens. The sequence goes on from NC_133649.1 coordinate 273,970,067, forward strand.
ATATCTAAACATGGCAATGTACAAAACCTAGCATGGAGTTCTCGGGTCCTAATGTTATGAACAAAAGCAGTCTAAAGTAAATCTGACATTACGACGGCTATGTTTACGCGATTTCCCAAATTTATACCATTCCAAAACAATCACCAATCAACCCCAATCCATTCATACAACCAAAGTCCATCCATATCACACTACAACAGCCCCCAAAACCTCAAGTTCTCCAACTTATGTTATTCTCAATCATGAATTTAAAACTATACTTAAGTCCTTTACTAATCAACAAGTTTCAACATTCAATTCACTACAACTCCAACCCAAACTCTAAACCTACAAGCATTAAGCTACTCTTTTACCATAACAACAAAAATCATCCTAATATACAAAGTAAAGCTAGGGTTTGGAGATGATATACCTTCCTTGAAGTGATGTGAGTAGCTAGGAAGCCTTAAGAAGCCTTGAGATGTCTTAGGGATGCTTGGATCTTAAAGGAAAAACAAGAAAAATCAAGTTAAAAATCTTGAAATCACTATTCATTATCTTCTTCATTGATTTATTGGAGAAGATTGTGAATTATTTGGAGGCTTAAACTTATAGAATAGCCATAACTATGCATAAGGAGTACTAGATAATTATCTTACCAATTTAGGAAGCTTGGAACTTGAATTTTGAAAATTCTTCTTCTTGAAATGAAGAAAAGCCGAGAGCTCCTTGGTTGAAGAAGAAATGATTTTGTGTTTTTCTTTGTTTTGTTTTGGTTGGTTGATTTTCTTGTGATTTGTTTTGGTTAATTACCTTTTAACCTTGAACTTTGTGTGGTTTTAAATCATCCAACAATTCCTTCCCTTATGTCATCATGTGATGTCACCCTCCCCTCTTTGTCCTCTTCTCATTGGTTGTATGACATTATCCCCTCTAATCTCTTTGATTAGCTTCTAATTACTTGGCTAATGACTGCTGATCTGTTATACGGTTCGCTTAACTTTCGTTTTTGTTTATCGTTTGAGGGATCATACCCGGGATCTTATTACTTAGGTTCCCTTAACCTTTCTCAATACATTATATTCCTTTTTATGATCCTCTATTAAAATCCTTGAATTTAAATCCTTTTTATCATGTTACCGTATACTCAATTCTTTCGGTATCTGGTGGATTCTCGGGAAAAATCAAAAGGTTCAAATTTGGATTCTGACAATCTTTACATACACTTATATACCACATGGAGTACTAATAATATCCTAAAAGATCAATAAAAGAACCCCTACATAGTGTGGCATGAAAAGTTTTCTTATTCAGCATAACACTATTCATAAGGGTTTCAAAAATTCCAAAAATTGGGGTTATTATACTTTAGCTCACTTTTTTTAGCCTGGGATGATCATTCCTACATCACTAGCTTACTATTTGATAAAGTAACCATGGTTACTTTTATACCATGGTTAGTTAGTTCGATACGTTTATTTATTCTTTTACGCGTTTGTTCGGTCGCTTAATCATTTTCGTAATGATTTCTCATAAACGGTTCGCGGCGTAAATCCTTTCATATTTATTCTTTATGTTTTGAAGTATCATTCTTGGATATAAATCTGTAGGGTTTTAAATTCGTAATTATATTGTGATTCCTGTAATCCTCGATGGTTCGTGAATACGGTCAATTTTCAAAGTTCGTTTTCTTCGAAAACTAATAGCGTTTACTTCAAAAACTAATAGCATTTATATATACTCATTTGGTACGTATAATCACAATATCAACTCGGAATCTTAAATTAAAAACTCATATATAGTGTGGTTGCAAAAGTTTTTATTAAACCGCAAGGTTACTATTCATAATGGTCTTTTACCGATGTCAAAATTTTGTGTTCTTACAGTCTTCCCCCTTAAAAGGATTTCGTTCCGGAATCAGTTTCGAAATAGGCGGGGATACGCTTCTCACATGACCACCTCGAGTTCTCACGTTGACTTAGCAGTATTGGATCTCTTCAAAAAAATTTCACTCGTAGGTCAAATATATTTTCGGTTACTTTCAACAATACTTGGTCCGCTATTTCGTACTTTCTGACTTTATAGTTCTGGTTCGTATATCGTTATTGTTTATCCTGGGCTACTACTAGCCGAGTTCTGATAAGTTCTAGGAATTTCTTTGGTCTGTTGACTCAACTATGGTCCAAGTATCCTCTGCTAACCAACTTCTTCCCAACCTAAGGGAGAAAGATTCTTTCTTCCGTACAAATCTTTGTAGCCATTCCAATGCATGCATGATAACTCGTTATCGTTGGTAATTTGATTAACGTCAACTGGTCACTTCATTTCCCTTAAAAATCGATAATATGGACGATTAGCGCATCTTCTAGTGTTTGGAATCATCCTTCAACTTATTCGTTTCCCCCTCCATCGCTCCTACTAGTGCTAGAGTTTCGTTCCTTAACGTTTTCCCATTTTGGCACATCATCCTTGTCTTATTATTTTATGTAACAAGTTCTCGTTGCATTTTTATACTCTCGTATCCTATTACATGTTTAGCGTCAGATTTAACATTTCTTCATATAGTAACGTAAGGCACGTCGGGTCCTGTTGCCATCTTGAAGGAAGCACCATTTCATACGCAATTGATTGATACACTTTTAGAGTCGTGGAACGCTCAGCTTCCGCTATCGGTCGGAGTTTTTTTTAGGCATTCCCCGTATAATATCTATAGTACTACGATACTTGCTGGGTCGTACTTGTTATTCTCGCTAACGCCTTAGACGTACTCGCGTTTATTGGTAACTGCTACTAGTGGCCTTTTAAAGGGCGTGTACGATCTTCTTATCCTTTAGTCAGCTCTAACCATAACATCCTTCGTTCTTCCACGTTGTCCTTCGTAAGGGATATCGACGTCTATTTTCCGTATGCTCGCGTGGTAAGTACATCTGTATGAATTTTCCGTCAACGATAGGCGATTCTCCTAACCGTTCCAAATAAAAGGCAAGCCGATAGACGTATCTTCAATGGTCTGGATAGTCCTCTCATCCTACATGTCGATTTAAGAACTTTAAGTCATGCCTATGTTCGTCCTTTCTCATAATCCTTACGTTGCACAATATCACGGGGCCTCTCTATCACCAATTATCTCTTCCGTGTTCATAACAGTTTTATAGAGCGGAGATCTATCCTTTGCATATTAAAATAAGCGGACTTATTTAACCTATTACTCAATATCCTAAAATAGCACGATGGCTTACTTGGTTCCTGATAATCCTCCTCCAGAATTTATTATAATAAACCCTCACTTCCATTCGGGTCATTTACAGGCCGCAATCGTCAAAATTTTAAACCTTGCCTTTCCGTTTTCACTTTCAACCATGTCGAGTACTTTTCATATTCGGTCATGACTAACATCCTTTTATGTTTCTCGGCATCATCATGTCTTCCGATTACCTAATAAAGGGTTCTATTCACCTTGTCTCAACTTCAAAATTCATTCATGCGATATTTTCCATCAGGTTCCTGAAACTTATTAATCTCAATCTATCTTTTACAAATTAAAGTGTCGGCCACCATATTGGCCTTGATAATAGATTTCTCAATCACAACTCTTGATCAATTTTACTATAGCCTCTACCTTGTGTTCAATGTAAAAAAAAATCCAAATTTTTCTCATAAGTTAAACTTTTTGTCCCTTTCAGTGCGAACCTTATCGCGATTATTCTAGATTATTATTAGAATACCTTATGTCACGGTACTTAAGTCGCACAGACATATCATTATACTTCACATAAAATCATATTCCTCGAATTCATACATGCTTGGTCTTTCCCGAATTCATTAGTACTTATCCTGATAGTGTTTCACAAGAAGCGTACCTTACTAATCAAGTTGGTATCTTTATTATCGTTCTTCAATAATCATGTTAAAGATCCTTAGGATGATAACCAAACATGGTATTCCCTTTTTCAAAATAACTTACTCATCACGATGCTTCGATTTCACCATCATAACACTGAGTTTTTCAGTCTCATATTACAACAATCAGTTATTAAATATACCTCTCTTTGTTCGGAAGGCAATTAGCCTTGGAAGAATGATTTTCACGATGTCGATGTAATTTAGACATTCTTAACAACATTTCAAAATCTAATATCTGAAGAAACAATGAGCTCTGAATAAAAGAGTCGCAACACTCAAAAGATTTATTACTTGGAAGGAAGAATACAACAAGGATTATCCTTTCATGTCCTTAGAATTTTATATTATGATGTTATAGAGAATATTCCTTGAAAGCATTGATTGCTGAATAATAACATCCTATGAACAATACTTGTAAGATTTCCCCAATGAAAGAATACTTTTTTTTTCAAGTAATGAAAGAAATTTTGAATAACATCCTCAACCAAAGGTTAACCATTGAGGTTTCAAAGAGATGCTATTTTGAAAGAAGGAATTCTATCCAATAATTAACAAATAAGGAAGTATATTGTTCTTCAATCATTTTATGATTTTAAATGGATATTCGTTATATAAATGAAAGAATAAAACATTTCATGAACAAAATATTTCATAAAACTGAATATGAATTCTCTTTTGAGTGGGCGACCTAGTTAGGTCTCAATTAAATAATTCTTTGAAAATTCCATCAATGATTAATCTTGCATATATAATGCACTATGGAATAATAAAAATTTGTTTGGAAGTGGAACTAGCAAAATAATAACTAGTCCATATCAAGCAATATTATCAACCGGCTAAGAAAATGGCCAGCACAATTGGTTTGGCCCATAGCAACTAGCTAGAACGATTAGCTAGACTTTCATCATATTAATTAAAATTTCGACTAGTTAGGACATTAACTAGTCGTTCATGAGAACATATACAACTAAGCATATTTCAGTTTGTTCGAAAAAGAAAATCTCAATACCGTAACCACTAAAGAATTTGTGGCTACCTGGATGACGATTTCAAAATAAAGAGTTTTCCAATTTGGGCCAAGAAAGATAATTATAACTCTGAATCGAGTGGTCTTGGCATCGGAACAATCGATAGCCTCTTATCAAATATTTCTTGCCAATAAAAGGGTACACTCAGAGGTGTCCTCGTTAACATACTTTATTAGATTCTCAAATAGAATTGAATTCGGAATACCAATATCAAATTGATACCCTTACTATGATTTCAAAGTTCAATATACAATTTCATCTCGATTAGAAGAAAAGGATTCCCGAGTAATCTATGGGTATTAGATCATCCATGTTTTTAACAATTTGTTAAATATTTACAATCTCGACTGAGAAGAGTAAGTATGAAAGAAGAATCAAATGAAGATATTCATTATGAATATTCATCAATGAATTGAGGAGAGAAAAAAAATTCCTTGGATAATTGAAATAAAGTATAAATAGCTCTGGGCCGAACAAGAAGATCATAATCTATGAATGAAAGTTCATTGATCAACTAAAAGAATTGAACAAGTCCTGATACGGAGAAAGTCTATTCAAGATGGTCACATCATAAGTTCAAAGTAGGGAACGAAAAGGATTTCCTGATATGACTTATCAAGGCAATACGAATGATCAACGGTTTGGAGGGAGTAGCATGACAATGAGTAGGTGCCAAAATATTTCACAGATTATCCTAACTCTCGTTATTTTCCGTCTAAGAATGATACCACCTCTTCGTCTTTGTAATTCCTTATTTCATCTAGTGTCTCTTTCAAATCATTTTAAAATCGCTTACCAACTTGACTTTCGCACGTATATCTGTCATTCATGTGTTTTACCTCGAAGACCTTACTCAGTAATATTCCAAAAACATCTTTTAAGCCGATAGGGGCCTGCTCCACGCATTTGCTACTAACTACAAGTAGTCAGTTCTCCTTGGGAACAGATCAAAGAGATCTCTGAGCTAAACCATCATAACCTTACATGTTAAGCACACTAATAATATCATGTAGTGTAGTCATCTTACGATAACATTCTTATATTACATTCAAATCTTCCTTAATAGAAAATATCCTTAAGGGTATATTGGACACTATCTCTAGTGAATTCGTGATTAATACGATGTTTACATACTTATTGGTAAAATGACCCATTCAACTAGTTTGGGTCAATAACCTCAACTGTATATTAATAATTAGACTTCATGGTTCTCACATGTGATCCCCCTCATGGGCAACCTATAAAGAACTACGGGTAACAAGGCTCGTGTTGTCCAAATGAATATTTGGTGTTGATAACCGTTTTTCCCCAAATGCCCTGGAGACTCAGCTCCGAGTTCTACATCCACATCATTGCCAAATCTTTTATGATTCTAATTTTTCTTCTCATCATTCTGATAATCTCCAATGGTTCTATTAGTCACACTTTAATACCTCAAATATACACTTATCCTAACCTACACATTGGGGCTACATCCGGTAGTCCAATGATGAACTCTATATGAGCTCTTACGTAATCTCGCATTTAGACAGATTCCTAACACTCTCGAATCTAAGTACTATAAATTATTGCTCTAATACCATTTCTGTAACGCCCCCAAATCCGGGGTCAGGAATCTGGGTCGTCACGCAATCCTTCAATCATGTGTAACCTGCATTAACTCAATAATCCAATAATTCCATATCACAGACCCCCAATCTCACACACTCACAAGTTATAGCCTTAGAAACGACGTACAATAAGTATCATCTATTATTAAAACTCAAATATACTTTACAGGATCTTAAACAATTATTCATAACCTCTACATGAAGTTACAATAATTAGTACTAACATCTTATACCTATATGGATACTTTGGTCCACCTGAGACAAAGCTGTAAGGGATTCTCCCCATAATTTCAAGTGACTAAGTCCCATGCCGGCATACTGGTAATCTGTTGTGTTGTGACATTTAAAAGAAAGCAAGAGTGAGCAATAATGCTCAGCCATAATAATCAACAGTATGAAAAGACTGTTAAAGGAAATTATATTACTCCGTACAAGGATACGTATTTATTCAAAGTAGTTTTCTTGGTGATACACGCCTCTTTTCAAAACAATTCTTTGATTAACTTATTAGTCTGCAAATAACTTAATGGTAAACCCAGCACCTAGGCTTGGGTTACGGTATTGCATCTCAATTCCAATTGGAAGAATATAGGACATTCACTAGAGCCACTGCATACGATGATCAGTCGTACTACGGAAATAGTAACCTTTTCTACTAGTAGAAGGACGACACCTTCGTATCCCAGTTATCACCCTTGTCATATTCAGGCTTTATATGCTTCCCCATTCAGCCCGAGTATATTTTGCATACTTCGTATGTCCTTCAGTACACACGGTACATTCTCATACGGAAAATAAATATAGCAGTCTCCCCAGTCCACGAAGTACTGGATCTTTACCCCCCATGTCCTCTTAAGAATCCTATTATATACTTGGAATCATCAAACTATATCGAAGTTCCCCAAGCATTTTTGTAACACCCCCAAATCTGGGGTCAGGATTGGGTGTCACTACCCAACTTTAAATAATAAAAACCTGTATATTAAAATAAATATACAGACAACCCCTCATTATTCAGGATGACTTACAGGTTATGGTATGAAATAAGAATCTAACCTTCCAAACTTTACATAGTCTAAATACAATTTCATTACCTCATTACTAATTCCCTTGTATTGATCCCTCTGACATCTCCAAATCACCTCAGCTGGAATCTCACTACTTTTGTTGTCTATTAAAATCTATTCACTTTTGTCCTCATTTGATACTGAAAGAAATAAGAGTTCATAAAGCAAGAGTGAGCCAAAAATGCCCAGCAAGTATCATAAATAGTGTCTAGGTATCGGATCAGAAAAACTCCTGGAAACGATTGTTGAATAATTTTAAAAATGTCTTTACACATTAAATAGTTGAGCGAACAAGACATCGGCCCTCATTGACCTTTATTCATAAATCACATTTTTCTGTAAAAGAACAATGAACGTTTCAATATTTCATCCCTTGGAATCAAATCTTTGTTTGGTTCTGAATTATGAACTATTTAAGAAGGAATGCCGTTAATGGCAATCAACAATAAATTAGACTGGACACTAGAAACCAACATATGCACTATAACCTGTTGATCAGTCAGGATATAGTGCGGATCTATACCCAACTGCATAGACCCAACCAACATATGGGGTACCCAGGCAACTATGGCCTAAGGGTCCGGTCCATCCTCGTCCTATAGGATCCAGCTCATCACTGGTCCTCATAATAACCGTCCAGCCCATAGAGTATTTTGATGTCAAATCATTTTGATTCCATAGAGTATTTTGATGTCAACCCATTTTGGAATTAAAATGGTTCTACGAATCATTTTATAATAAAATAATAGGGTTCGAAGACCCTAATCTAACTTTAAAATAATTTTGTACTCCCTCCGTCCCTTTCAATTGTTTATATTTTTTAGAGAGTGTCTGACACGCAATTTAAGGTGCATATAAATTATATTTCTGTAATTATTTTTATAATTTTGTTTTTCTGAATAAAAATTAAAACATTCAACTTTTATTCAGAAAAAGAAAATTGTAAAAATAAGTTACATAACTATACTTTGTATGCACCTTAAAATGCGTGCCGGACACTTCCTCAGAAATGTAAACATTTGGAAGGGACTGAGGGAGTAATAATTATCGAGTCTTGAAAATAATTTAAAATAATATTTTAAAACTCGAAACTATTTTTCGAAATTTTTAAATCAATTTTAAATAATTAAATCTAATTATTAAATCAATTAAAATTAATTAATAATTAATTAAATTAATTAATCAATTAATTATAAATTAATCGATTAATTAAAATAATTAAAAACTAACTAAAATTAATTAATAAAATAATTTTGATTTATTTTTGAATAAATATATATTTAAAATAATTTTCTGGATTTAAAATAATTAAATAACCATTTTCTGATTTAAAAAAATAAATTAAAATATCATTTTCGAAAATAAATAAAACAGGAATCTGGTTTTTGTATATTTTTGAAACTGTGATATTAAAAGTGAAATTTATGTAAAGGACAGGGGTGGAAACTGTAATTTCCCCACCCCCTCCCCTACCTTCCTCTTCGACGCCGGCCGGGACTCCATGGCCGCCGCCATGGAGCTTTTTCGGCGGCCTCAAAAAGCTCCAGAACGTCGCCAAATTAAGGGGAATTAAAGAGGTTGCATCCAGAAACTTATTCCCACATATCATGTCGTCAATACATCACAGGAATGGACGGAAAGCTCGACTGAAAAAAACACCGCCGCTAGGCTCGTTTTTCCGGCGAACGCTTTCCGGCCACCGTTTGTTAATCATATATAGCTCATCCAATTCGTCTTTTGACGATCTAGGATGGTATAATCAATTTACAATAATAACCCCTAATGAACACACGCCCAATTTGTAATTAAGAACATTCAAACTTATAAACCCTAAATTTTAAATTCGAGAATCAAACTCCATTTTCTATATGTTATTGAACTCGGTTTTTAACATATAATATACCAAAATGATCAGGAGAAAATTATCTACATGATTATGCCATCAAATCACACAAACAACCTCCAGAACAAAAATTCATATTTTAATTTTTAATAAATTCAAAATAAAACAATTTAATAACTTGATTTCTGCACTGAAATGGTTGATTGAATCAAAAAGTATTTTTCGAGAGCTTCGATTTGATATATGGCACGCCCGAATCGGAGTTCGATAACGCCTTCGTTCGTGCGTTTGATTCTCAGGAACGTATCATTTTTAGGGTTTTTCTTTGTAATTACTATATTTTTACTGGTTGTAAAATGAATAAACGAATAAAATGAAATAAGAAATATACTATTTATATTTACGGAATACTGGTTCGTTCTGGATCATTTTGGATCGATAAATCAGTTGTTTAGCCGCTAAGTAACTACTATAATGATCTGATTTGATACCCATATAGGATAATTATCCAAATCGGGCTTTTTATAAAATACTTTATACAAAAATAATATAATAATATCGCGTCTTTCGAGAATACGGGTTTCGTTGATTTATCGAAATGATTATCGTATCGAAAATTTTGCGCCGGACCACGCACGGGTTAAACCGTAATCCGGATCGAAAAAGTCAAAACACAGAAAATATCTGGAATTACCAGATTAGGTTAGGAAGGAGTTTTTGGAAGAGTTTCGGGTTGTAAAAACGTAAAAACGGCTAAAGTCGGATGATTCCCAGCTTTATAAAATAAATTTGTAATTATCCAGAAAATAATTAATAATTCATAAATTATTATAAAATCATATAACACTCCAAAAATTACCAGAAAAATACCTTAATTATCTATATTTTATTCTGGACATATTAAAATTAACATACTCACATTTTATTATATACAAACATCCAAATATTATCATCAATCATCAGATAATTCATATAATATTCACATAATAATCATATATTGATACAAATAATTACGCGATATTTTCCGGATATTACATCCTTCCCCCTTAAAGGATTCTGTCCTCAGAATCACACTAAGGAATAGTACCGATACTTTACAAGTATATCACTTTCATTTCTCAGGTGAATCTCTCAACCTTATAATTTTTCATATCTTTAACGTATAATATCGATCTTTCCTTAATAGCTTCTCGCTAACAACATATTCTATTTGTTGCTGGTATAACTCAATTCAAATCTCCATCTTTTATATATAATGGAGCTAACTGACTCTTTCTGGATATATACATGTAAATTCCCTATGACTTCGCTATACGGGTAGCGGTGAAGCCAACCCACTTTTATTTATCCTGCCTATTTTACTATCTAGGAGGGACCAGCATAACACATCTTAATTCTCTTTTTCTTTTTAATTCTAGTAACTCGTGCTTATGAGTGTTTGCAACTGTTACTCGGTGTTGAACCTCGTCTTCATATGTTTCTTCGTTCAAATAACCTAATTTGTAATCGCTTCCCATTGCATTCGAGGCTCTTTAATCGTTCCTGTAATCTTCTTCTTCATCTGTAAATGATGTACTAAGACCATGGCGTATTTGATTTCTGACGTTAACTATGATATTTTCCAAGTACCTTCTTTATAACTTCTCAGGTCTCATCACTTTAATCACAACTCAATAGTCTCTTACCGACATTAAATCTATCAGTTACTCATGTAACCTGAATCACCTTCATTTTATACATAGGGAGCTAAATTACCCTTCTTAATCCTATACATTTGAATATCTTATGAACTCGTCATACCTGTAACAACAAGGCCAACTCATTCGTAATCGCTCTATCTCATTGTCTCAATAGATTAACTTAATTTATACTAATCTGCTTCTCCTTCTAATTCTAATAATTTGTATTTATGAACCTTCCATTTTCCCTAACTGTTCTACTTTACTTCTCGCGTCTCCTTCTGTTTGGTTAGTCTGGCCTAGGATCATTTTCAATCGTATTCGAGAACCTTTAGCTAGTCTCTTGTACTTTCCATCCGTTTGCGCCCGATATATTGAGCTCATGGCGTCTGATGCTTCGAAATGTTCGAAATCTATTTCAAACTACAAATTAAAAGAAAATCTTGACAATCGCATTTAACTCACCACTTTGTATTATACTTTAATTTCTTTTCAATCACTATCAAGTATATTTATCAAGCGAGAATCTTTTACTATCTGAAAGGAAATATTAGTTTGGAATGGAATGAATCATAACTTTATTCGAAACCAAATTCTTGGTACTAATACTCATTTTGTTGTCATATCAAATTAGATATCAATATGAACTTTGATGCTCACAACATTTCATACTAAAGTCAACATCAATTATCTATATTAATACCACCCTTGATATCTAACAACAAAGTAAGTATCAGTATAATCCAAAAGCTGGATTGAAACCTGTTCTTCAATTTCTAACTTTTCAAATTCCTTTACTCATTCCTCGGTAATCCTAATGATATTCACTCTTTCTTTTCTACTCAAGACATCTGTCCTTAAATGGACCTTTCATGTTTGGCAGTTAACCACATAACTGGAGCTCATAATCAATTATAACTAGAAATCATACCTTTGAAACTTATAACGCAGTTGCTAATCTTTCACCCTTCGCATGCATATCTTCAGGTGTTCAACTTGGTCTTCCTTAGTTCTTGAATGGGCGAGGATGTTATTGATAAATACAATTACACTATCCAAATACTCCTGGTACATTATGTTCATTTAATCTTCAAACTTGCAACTTCTGATAATCGATGCGTAACTTCATACCTCCATTCTCTTTTTCCCGTGACCTCTTTTGTGTATAGCACGAAACACTCTTTATTTTATTATTCTTTCATTTTACACTCCCGAATTTTCCTTCACTCATTACTTCATCCCTACTGGGTCATACGATACAGCGCTTTTAACACCAGCTCGACTCTGTGCAGTAACCACTGAAAAATTTCACCATATGTTTCGTGGTAACCTTGGTAAATCATTTGTTAGAATCTTCGGGCTTTGTTTTAATTCTAAAGAATTCGATATGAGATTCATTGTAATATTCTTCTTTAACAGTTCACCACTAATACCTTGGTTTTATCTCCCCTGTTTACACGCATTCTTTGAATGAAATTTTCTATCTTCAATTATCGGCGTTTCACTTCATTCTCCTATTAGTTCTGACACAGCTGTCGTTCACAACTTGCTTATATCCTGGACTATTTTATAAAATTTATTTATCATCCTTTTGATTCCACTTCCTTTCTTATTTAGTTATTTATTCTCATTACTCATTAACTCCTTTAACATAAAGAATGTCTTTTTCTTGATAATATTAATATGTGCATTATTAGCTAAGCCATTTCTGAAGTTAATAAAAGGCTTTTATTTATAATTTTTAAATTCTTACTAACAGAATTATCAAAATTTATCGATAATTATTTTCTTAACCTCACTTAAATTATCATTGATCGCATATTCGGCTTTTTTCCAATTGATCAACATTTCTTCTTTTTTTTTCCTGAGTTCACATGCGGACTTCGTTAATCTTCGTCTTACCTCAGAGACTTGGATTCGCGAGCTTTCTAAAACTTTTATTCAATCGCCATTCGATATGGGTATACCTTCAAGTCCTTCTTGGAATGCTATTATAGATGATAGAATCTCTTTGCTTATCTTGAACCTTCAGTTCTTGAAAATATTTTTCCTACTAGCATGTACCAATTACTTTCTGTTCCTCTTGTTTATCAAAAAGGGCGTATTCATCTTGATAAAATCCCGCATATGTCTGCAATAACATCACGCTAATTCCACTAAACTTTCGATTTCTGCTAATGCCATCACTTCCTTCAATTTGCTAACCGCTTTGATTTCGGATCTGAAAATCATGTTAGAGCTTGACTCAATCTAATTGGAATCTATCTCCATTTAGCCAACCTTTAGTTGATAAAGTTGATCAATTAACTCTTTTAACGGATCAATTAAACCAAGTGTTGACTAGCTAATTGGAATCAAAGACCAATTATATAAAGTCAGTTTGGGCATAATAACTTTCTCAAGAACCGAGATCGCAGTTATTTGGAGTACTGACGAGAACGACAATATACTTCTTTATCCTTACATGTAGGGTAATTTCTAAAAATTTGGGCAGCACTTCCCCTATATCATTGTCTACCAGTCGGACTCGAGCTGACACCATCAATCAACCAAATCATCCACAATCATATCCATCCACTCCCATCAACCAAATTCATCCATTCACCATAATCCAAACTATATCATTCTGACCAGCATTTGTATGATTAACTGGCATAACGTATATCTTTTTGAAATGGGACTAAGGTCTTAAACCAACAATGATTAATATAACCACACTTTTCTCAGTTCTTTTAGAATATTACAAAATTTTATTTCATAGGACTTTTAACTTATCTCTTACCATTACTAATTGGGTATAGTTATTTTTGAAAATTATGCCACATCCTTTAACGAACTACACCAATCCTCCTTCTTTGACGATACACACCCAATTTCATTAATGAGTCTATTGATCTTTTAATAACCACGCAGGGTCTTAATTATCATCACAATCGGGTGAAAACTTCATCATCAGTTTATTATTTCTTAAAAGGTCTCGCAGCCGAATTACCATTACTTTGTCTCCACTTATGTTCCCGTATCAAACTTTCGTCACCGACCCGGTTATGGGTATTAAATTCACCATAGCTTATTTACTCAAGGTAGAGAACTTCAGAATTTCTTGAAGAACACGTTCAAAATTTGTTTGCAATTAAAATTTCTTTGATCTTGAATCTTCACGACAATTATCTTTCCGTGACGAAAGGGATGTTTCACCTATTAATTTCCCGTCTGAATTAGTGTTCAGAATTCCTTTGATCTCCGATTGTTGTCCCGACATTCGTTTGCTTTGCATACAACCTTACTTCCTTATTTTATAACTAGTTTATTTCTTACGGTTCACTAACCATTCATTTCACATCAAAATCCTCTAATTTGAAGCGTGTTATATTAACGCAATCTATCGTACTGATGAGATCCTCGTAACACGAATAACTTTTTGAATTGATGTCTACGCCACGTCTGTGTTATCGATGAATTCCTTCTTCCTTACCCGCAGATGTCCACCATTTATCGGTTTGCAGTCGTATCTATGTTTGTTGTATGATGCCATGTGCCATACTATTTCATTTTTTTTGAAATCGTCAGAGAACAGACTCTACACAAGAGGAGAGTTTGCGAATATGACTTTGATTGAAAACTGAATAAGGAATAACAATGCCATAAATGACTGGGAGAATTTGTAATTCAGTAAATTGAAGGAAGAAGAATGAGTGAAGATTTAGATGTGAATGAGACAACCATATTCGTAGTCAAGATGGCCAGCCTTTCATACTATATGGCATACAGCACATGATTAGGTGATGTCCCACCCGACTCTTCATCATTTCGATAAAGCGTCATACCACAACACTGTTTGTCTCAATCAGAAATTAGTAATTTGAGAAGAGAAACAATTCAGAAGGAATACAATAAATTTTCTTTCGTTTTCACCTCATATGATTTATCCATAGGAGAAACTCATACGTATTCAAGAATCAAGAAAAACATATGCTATCATATTAAGAGAAGGAATGTCGATGTTGATCATCTTCCACGCTTGACCTACGTATGCCTTCAAAAACCAGTCGAATGAGAGATTCACAGTTTAGGTCACATTATAACTTCGAAATGTCATCTGGAAATGCCTCCACATTAAATGCTTTAATGATTTGATCGTAATCGCGTCCCTACAAAATTTATAATTATTACTTCCGACTTCTTCTATGCCACGTAGAATAACAATCGATCCCGCAACGCTTCAACTTTATCGATTAGGAATATTATCCTTTGCCAATCGTCTAAAAGAGTCTTCTATTTCCTTCAATCATCCCTTATCCATTCGAATTACAAATCTTGTTAAATTTTAATAATTTCATAAATTGGTTAAATAATATTTTAACATATTCATTCAATTGTCGGTATTATTTAAAACAAAGATTAATTTCATCTTTCACGAAAACTTTAAATTTTCTCCCTGCTGGGGGGGGGGGTCTACTTAGTCCTTAGAACTGACAACACTGAGTCTATATCCATCCTTCTTTTTAGGTCATTTTCTATTTATAATAACAAGGACTTTAATAGTAATTCGGCAACCAAATTGTAAAACTCATTACATGCAAAAAATCTTCTGAAAGTTGATTAAGAAAATCTTCCCCGAAATCTCATTTTAAAATTTTGAAAATCAAATATTTGGTCGTCATTACTACATAAGTTACTTGCTATTTTCTTGATCCGCTAATGAAATATCTAATTAAAGGAATTCCCATATAAGGGTCTCTCCCTTTTGGTACATCTTCTACTTTTCCTTGGATTCTGCTCGCACTTATTAGTCGACAAAGTTTCATTTACTATTGTATATCATTTATTCATAATTTTGCCGCAATGCTGACATCTGGTACTATCTCTGACAGTCTTATCATCATTCTTGACGCTATCCTTACAACCACACATGTAATTCGACATTCTGCTTGTAAATAATATTGCACCTTCTTTCTAGTCTTACCTATACCTAATAAGGTAGATACCATTCCTCGCGCAGCGCCCTGTATGTGATAAGAATCTTTTCACAATAGTGGTGCCTTTGCAGCTTGCAACTTTGGCCCTTCATCAATTTCCATCAACTTGTTGCCTCCAGCGTGGAGCTCGTTTTATTACCTAATTCTAAGTTAAATCGTACCAAAGCTCACCTAGCCTCTCTTTCACAAGTTCTCCAAGAATCAATCGCATTTTCTTCAAAACCGCATAAAACATAGGGTAACATATCCAGTCTACGTCAATCTGTCAATTTCTCATTACTGTAGGATCGGAGAACTCAATATACCTATAGCGTTGTGATATTCGCCTTATACTTCCCTCAACAATCATGGCTTACCAATTTCGTATCGGACATGCTAATCCTTATTCGCACTCAATTCGAACTTAAAATGAGTATGCCTAGGGTCTTTCCTATCTCATATGACCTATCATTCCTATCTTACCCTCACCTATTCTTATTTCAGTGACCAATAACCTGTAGCTCTGATAGCAAATGTAACACCCCCAAATCCAGGGTCAGGATTGGGTGTCACTACACAACTTTAAATAATAAAAACCTGTATATTAAAATAAATATACAGACAACCCCTCATTATTCAGGATCACTTATAGGTTATGGTATGAAATAAGAATCTAACCTTCTAAACTTTACATAGTCAAAATACAATTTCATTACCTCATTACTAATTCCCTTGTATTGATCCCTCTGACATCTCCAAATCTCCTCAGCTGGAATCTCACTATTTGTGTTGTCTATTAAAAGCTATTCATTTTTGTCCTCATTTGATACTGAAAGAAATAAGAGTTCACAAAGCAAGAGTGAGCCAAAAATTCCCAGCAAGTATCATAAATAGTTTCCAGGTATCGGATCATAAAAACTCCTGAAATGATTGTTGAATAATTTTAAAAATGTCTTTACACATTAAATAGTTGAGCGAACAAAACATCGTCCCTCATTGACCTTTATTCATAAATCATATATTTTTGTAAAAGAACAGTGAACGTTTCAATGTTTCATCCCTTGGAATCAAATCTTTGTTTGGTTCTGAATTATGAACTATTCAAGAAGGAATGCTGTTAATGGCGATCAACAATAAATTAGACTGGCCACTAGAAACCAACATATGCACTATAACCTGCTCATCAGTCAGGATATAGTGCGGATCTATACCCAACTACATAGACCCAACCAACATATGGGGTACCCAGGCAACTATGGCCTAAGGGTCCGGTCCATCCCCGACCCATAGGATCCAGCTCATCACTGGTCCTCATAATAACCGTCCAGCCCGTAGAGTATTTTGATGTCAAGTCATTTTGATTTCAAAACATCCCAATCAGGGTTCGCAAATAACCCGAAAGAATGGGTATTTGCTCAAGAAAGCAATCGATAATATAGGAACAATAATGAAAGGAACTTGCGTAATTAAGAGTAATTGCAGTGAAATATAAAATAGTTAACTATTCTGAACTTAGAATAGGAATGAAGAAATAATTGCAGTATTTTAGGAGAAAGGTTAGGAATACTTGCCTCAATTGATAAATTTTTGATATTTAACTATTCTCCATCTCACTAAGTCCTGTTGCATCTGCATTTCCATTGACAGACCACTTGACCCTTCCTATCATTCACCACTTCAGGCTTGTCTCTATTCTGAATCCACTCGTTTTATTACTATACGTAATCAGGCTTTACTTCTACAACCTCTATCTGGCTTTGAACGTCTCGCACTATGCGGATCTATCACAAATAATACTATTCAATGAACTGACAATATATAATTGTCTAGTCTATACATTTATCCCCATCATCTACCCGCCCGATAATAATAGATAAGGATCACATCTCATTTAGATAACGTTAAAAGACATGTTGACTCACAATTCACATGACACGTATATATAAGTCACATAATCATGTTATTCATATAACACGTAGTCACACAATTCATGCAGTATATAAATTGAATCGTCAAAAGATAGATCTCGATGCATCTATAATTGAAATCGGGTCAAAAAGAGTACTTTATCGATCAATAAATGACTCGAAATGATTCATAAAACAAACATCCTTTTGATATCAAAGAATTTAGGCTTCAAAAGTATTTTTATTGAAATCGAAATATTTTTCTGAGTCTAGAGGCGTTCGTTTCACATTAAACGGACGAACAGTTGATTTATTATGAATTTTTGAACATTTTTCGGAATTAAAATGGGTCTCCGAATCATTTTATAATAAAATAATAGGGTTCGAACACCCTAATCTAACTTTAAAATAATTTTTTAATAATTATCGAGTCTTGAAAATAATTTAAAATAATATTTTAAAACTCGAAACTATTTTTCAAAATTTTTAAATAATTAAATCTAATTATTAAATTAATTAAAATTAATTATTAATTAATTAAATTAATTAATCAATTAATTATAAATTAAATTTATTAATTAAAATAATTAAAAACTAATTAAAATTAATTAATAAAATAATTTCGATTTATTTTTAAATAAATAAATTATTAAAACAATTTTCTGGATTTAAAATAATTAAATAACCATTTTCTGATTTTTTAAAAAAATTAATAAAAATATCATCTTTGAAAATAAATAAAACAGGAATCTGGTTTTTGTATGTTTTTGAAACTGTGATATTAAAAATGAAATTTATGTAAAGGACAGGGGTGGAAACTGTAATTTCCCCCTTCCCCTACCTTCCTCTTCAACGCCGGCCGGGACTCCATGGCCTCCGCCATGGAGCTTTTCCGGCGGCCTCAATAAGCTCCAGAACGTCGCCAAATTAAGGGGAATCGAAGAGGTTGCATCCAGACACTTATTCCTACATATCATATCGTCAATACACCACAGGAATGGACGAAAAGCTCGACTGAAAAAAACGCCGCCGCTAGGCTCATTTTTCCGGCGAACGCTTTCCGGCCACCGATCATTAATCATATATAGCTCATCCAATTCGTCTTTCGACGATCTACAGGATGGTATAATTAATTTACAACAATAACCCGTAATGAACAAACGCCCAATTTGTAATTAAGAACATTCAAACTTATAAACCCTAAATTTTGAACTCGAGAATCAAACTCAATTTTCTATATTTTATTGAACTCGGTTTTTAACATATAATATACCAAAATGACCAGGAGAAAATTATCTACATGATTATGCCATCAAATCACACAAACAACCTCCAGAACAAAAATTCATATTTTAGTTTTTAATAAATTCAAAACAAAACAATTTAATAAGAAAAATACCTTGATTTCTGCACTGAAATGGTTGATTGAATCAGAAAGTATTTTTCGAGAGCTTCGATTTGATATATGGCACGCCCGAATCGGAGTTCGATAACGCCTTCGTTCGTGCGTTTGATACTCAGGAACGTATCGTTTTTAGGGGTTTTCTCTGTAATTACTATATTTTTACTGGTTGTAAAATGAATAAACGAATAAAATGAAATAAGAAATATACTATTTATATTTACGGAATATTGGTTCGTTCAGGATCGATAAATCAGTTGCTTAGCCGCTAAGTAACTGCTATAACGATCCGATTTGATACCCGTATGGGATAATTATCCAAACCGGGCTTTTTATAAAACACTTTATACGAAAATAATATAATAATATCCCGTCTTTCGAGAATACGGGTTTCGTTGATTTGTCGAAATGATTATCGTATCGAAAATTTTGCGCCGGGCCACACACGTGTTAAACCGTAATCCGGATCGAAAAAGTCAAAACACGGAAAATGTCCGGAATTACCAGATTAGGTTAGGAAGGAGTTTTCGGAAGAGTTTTGAGTTGTAAAAACGTAAAAACTGTTGAAATTCGGATGATTCCCGGCTTTATAAAATAATTTTGTAATTATCCAGAAATTAATTAATAATTCATAAATCATTATAAAATCATATAACACTCCAAAAATTACCAGAAAAATACCTTAATTATCTATATTTTATTCTGGATATATTAAAATTAACATACTCACATTTCATTATATACAAAAATCCAAATATTATCATCAATTATTAGATAATTCATATAATATTCACATAATAATCATATATTGATACAAATAATTACGCGATATTTCCCGGATGTTACAGTTTTGCTTGTTGATAGGCACAGCTTTACCTCATATATATATATATGTACATCCGAAAATTTTCGGAGGAAGTACTAAGGATGTGAGTTGACTGTTGTCAACAGATAAGTAAATAAGGGGAGTTTCTTTCGAAACTATATTCAAAATATTTAAAATAAGTCGAGATAATATTCTCCGACGATTTGAAATTATTCGAATGATTTTTCGAAAATCATAAAGTATTTTAGATCAGGTTTTATTATTTTTAAATCATAAATAAATCCTTTGTTAAATAATTAATAAATAAATATTAATCGTTAAATAATTAAACCTTGAATATTTATACTTTTAAAAGAATATTGAAATAATACTCTTTAACTTATTTATGTTTAAGTAATATAATAATCTTTAATATTTAATCGAGTTTGAAATAAATATTCGCTGGAGAATACTTCATCCATAATAAATGAATAGTTAATAAATATTTATTATTCGAGCAATAAAGTATAGTTGAGGGAATACGATCTTTGGAAATTGCTTTAATAAAAGTTCGAGGTGTTTAATATTTCGTAAGTGGACGTTGAGTCCCTTAAAACATAACTGTTATGGACTTTTAATGGTCCAAAACATCTTCGGGATGATTCCCGAGTTTATACTTTATACAAACTGACCGACTCTCGGTCTTATAACTTATATATCACGCTCTACTATAGCCTTTGTATTCTTACATAAAACACCTCCGGAATACTTCCGGGTTTTCATAAAATTATACTGACCGATCATCGGTCTAAAATATACTCCTCATATATACAACACTACTCCATAGCGTTATCGATTAAAATTCGGTAATATTCATATACCAAAATCATTATCATATCGTATGATATTATATAACATAATTCGTAAAATATCGTAAATATAGCATCATGTATATATCGATATTATTTGAAAACAAACACAACACAACAGTTTCAAAAAGGTAGGGTTTGAAAACTTATCTGTAGTTCAAGATACGTTTACTGACTTCCTCTCGTTTCGGGTTTTCTAATCAACAAACATCATAATCTTAATCAGTATTCCTACTCTCATCGCCAATTTATATTCCTAATAAGTTCAATACTTCATAATTTTTATTATTCGACCGACTCGAAATAAGTATCACTCCTTGGTCGAAACGGACGGTCAAAGTGGTCTTCAAGATTTGACTTTACTGAATATTACTATTATGCGACTTGCACTCTATCATTTTTAATAAATCGTAAAATTAGTATTTTAATACGAAACCACCTCGAGGAGTTTCTTGAGTGATTTTAATATTTATCATAAAAGTTTCATTTTGATAAAATGAATTTAATTAGGTAAAAAGCATTTCGAAAATTCGGTCAACTACGGAGTTTTACTATTCAAACCGCTTTCACTAAAATATTGATATCTCTCAAACCGTTAACTCTATTGACGCACCGTTTTCGCGTGCATGATCTAGAAACAATTTAGAACACATCATTTGAAAATAGTTTTCTGGTAACAGGGGTGAAAATCCTGAAGTGGCAGTTTCCCAACAGGGGATTATTTTTGACGTTCGTACTCCGCGCGACCTCGGCTCCGACATTTTTATAAAATTGAAAAATAAATATTTTTAATTGAAATTTTTATGGAAGCTAATAAAATATGTTTATTACTCTATGTAAAAATTTCGTGAGTTTAAATATTTTGAAGTCGATCATTTATATTTAAAAAGTTCGTAATTTGTAGCACTTTTGTCGCGTAAATCTCTTTTACTAAAACGGTCATAACTTTTGATCCGTAAATAGGAATCAAGCGATTCAAGCACCTAAATGATCCTTATAACATTTTATATCATAATTAAGTGTTAAATTTTAAGAAACTATAGTTTATACATTCGGGAACTTCTACAGAAACTTAAGTTGAGTTTTGTTCATTTTAACGAGGTTACGATTACGATTCGAGTTTCGTTTATGTCATAAATCATTATACCACCATCATCAAATCATCATCTCAACACTAACTCATCTCAATAACATCATGTTATTGAGGTAAAAATCATCAAACTTAAAACTAATTAACTAAACATCAAGATAATATCAAATCAATCATCAAAACTATACTTATATCCAAGATCCTTACTTTTCTTGAAACTTAAAACTTAAACAAAGTTTGGATGAATGTTTATACCTTACTTGAAGCTTGTTAATACTTAATAAAGTCCTAATATCCTTGATGAAGTCTTGGTCTAGCTTTAGGAGCCTTAATCTTTCATGAAAAATCAAGAAAATAAGTTAGTGATTTTTGGAGTTACTATTCACCCTCAACTTAAAACATTTTTATAAAATTGAGAACTTCATGGATGGGAATGAAATTTGGTGCGTGACTTACCCATGATATGAAAGAGGTTTGGTAAATATTTGGTGATTTTTGAATGATTATATCATGAGATATGAAGTTTTCTTTCCATGGTGTTCTTGAAAATCAGCATGGTGTTTTGTGTGTGAGAGAGAGAGTTTGTTGCTTCTTGAATGCTTCTCTTGGAAGATTGTATTATGTGACTTGTATATCTTATAGTATATATCCTAGGAATAGATAATGTTGGCAAATCTTTGGACAATTCTAGCTAGCATTCCTAGGTTATAAGCTAACTAATTGGCCTTTTAGGCTTTAGCTCACTATTCTTAGCCTTGGATGATCATTCCTACATCACTAGCTTACTATTTGATAAAGTAACCATGGTTAATTTTCTACCATGGTTAGTTAGTGCGATACGTTTATTTATTCGTTTACACGTTTGTTCGGTCACTTAATCGTTTTCGTAATGATTTCTCGTAAAAGGTTCGCGGCGTAAATCCTTTCGTATTTATTCTTTATGTTTTGAAGTATCGTTCTGGGATATAAATCCATAGGGTTTTAAATTCGTAATTATATTGTGATTCCCGTAATCCTCGATGGTTCGTGAATACGGTCAATTTTCAAAGTTCGTTTTCTTCGAAAACTAATAGCGTTTACATACACTCCTTTGATACATATAATCACAATATCAACTCGAAATCTTAAATTAAAAACTCGTATATAGTGTGGTCACAAATTTTTTTATTAAACCGCAAGGTTACTATTCATAAAGTTCTTTTACCGATGTCAAAATTTTAGGTTCTTATATCAGTTCTTACTAAGAATAAGGTTCCAGTAAGTCTTAAGTTAACACCTTATATGATTGGAAGATTTAAGACCTACCCTTATTCTATGCCAGACATGAGAACAGTGCAAGTCAACCTAGTGCAACAATGGTTCCTGAGCCTGTGGAAGCACAAACACAGGCACACCCACAGGAACATACCGATGTTGAGCCTATTCATTCACAACCAATAGCATCTAGGAAACCAACCACTTCATCCTCTCAAAAGGGTGAAGTGAGTAAAAAGAAGAGAAAGGAGATAACCTTAAATGTTATGCATGAGAGCGGTGAGGAACAAACAGAAGCTGAGTTACCCTTGGTCAAGAGGACAAAGAAGAGTAAGAAATCTGAACTGACCACTCAAACCACCTATGTATCCTCCCAAAAGGATGTAGTTGTAATAACGGGGACTAAATAAACTCTAGATGCATCCTCTCAACAGGATGTGTATATTGAAAAGAGCATTCACCCCAATACACCTTGTATAGAGTCTGCACAACCAACACTTGAAGAAATTCAAGTGTATGGTAGGAGAAATAAGGATGACAAACACTATGAGAGCACATCTATCGAAGATCCCTCATCCATTCAGGGGGAGCTGCCAACATTCAATTATGAGCAACAAATCTTAATCTCAGAAATTTCTTCCTCTCCTACAGCACTTGAATCCATTTATCAAGTGCAAGCTAAATCAAGTGACTTGGTTCAAGAAACCTTGCTCACCACCCAGACACTACAATCAGATGGTGAGAGGCTACTAGCTGTAGTAGACCTTAATGACACAATCAAAACCATGTGGGATTTATTAGTTTTTACTGAAGACCCCATGGACGCTACAAATGCACCTTCATGTGCAAATCAGTCTTCACAAACTGTTAGGTTTGAGGGTAGTAATCCTGAGGGGGAGCTATCTAAATCCTCTCCAATTCAATTAAAGGTTTTTCATGTAGGAACAACTCCCCTCAAAACCCTAGCAGAAATTGTTTTGACAGTTGATGCTAGGAGTACAATTGTCAATGACCCTGCTATGGGAGAGGCAAGTTTATCACATTCATGTGACAGTGCTTTGCAAGAAGCACAAGGGTTTGAGACTGGTGCACATGAAAGTAACCCGGTCAAATCCCCCCCAATTTAATTGTAGGTTCCCACTACATGTGAGGAACAACAACTTGTCATAACCACATAGCAATCTGTGAGTAAAACTGTGACTTCTGTCACAGGTGGTTCTGATCAACCCTCAACCTCACAACCTCAACAACAACACCTTCTATCTCAATGGCTTCAAACATCTGACTCTCAACCTACATCTGCGGATGATCTTCTTGTTAAGAAGATTTCTGGATTAACAAATATCTCACAGCATCTACTCACGTCAGACATGAGCAATCAAGACTATTAAGCCATTATGCTGACATACAATGATAATGTTAAAAAACAGAAGGAGTAGATAGTGAATGATGCAGAACAAGATGGGAATGTGGATGCATGACTATCTCAAGACTTTGTATTGGAGATGGATCAAGTCTTGGCTAGGTTTGAGGGACTCAACGTCCACTTACGAAATATTAAACACCTCGAACTTTTATTAAAGCAATTTCCAAAGATCGTATTCCCTCAACTATACTTTATTGCTCGAATAATAAATATTTATTAACTATTCATTTATTATGGATGAAGTATTCTCCAGCGAATATTTATTTCAAACTCGATTAAATATTAAAGATTATTATATTACTTAAACATAAATAAGTTAAAGAGTATTATTTCAATATTCTTTTAAAAGTATAAATATTCGAGGTTTAATTATTTAACGATTAATATTTAATTATTAATTATTTAACAAAAGATTTATTTATGATTTAAAAATAATAAAACCTGATCTAAAATACTTTCTGATTTTCGGAAAATCATTCGAATAATTTCAAATTGTCGGAGAATATTATCTCGACTTATTTTAAATATTTTGAATATAGTTTCGAAAGAAACTCCCCCTTATTTACTTATCTGTTGACAACGGTCAACTCATATCCTTAGTACTTCCTCCGAAAACTTTCGGAAGTACAAATATATATATATATATATGAGGTAAAGCTGTGCCTATCAACAAGCAAAACGCTTGGGGAACTTCGATATAGTTTGATGATTCCAAGTATATGATAGGATTCTTAAGAGGCAATGGGGGTAGAGATCCAATACTTCGTGGACTGGGGAGACTACCATATTTAATTTTCATATGAGAAGGTACCATGTGTACTGAAGGACATACGAAGTATGAAAAATATATCTGGGCTGAATGGGGAAGCATATAAAGCCCGAATGCGGCAAGGGTGATAACCGGGATACGAAGGTGTCATCCTTCTACTAGTAGAAAAGGTTACTAGTTCCATAGTATGACTGATCATCGTATACGGTGGCTCTAGTGAATGTCCTATATTCTTCTAATTGGAATTGAGATGCAATACCGTAACCCAAGCCTAGGTGTTGGGTTTACCATTAAGGTATTTGCAGACTAATAAGTCAATCAAAGAATCCTTTTGAAAAGAGGTGTGTATCACCAAGAAAACTACTTTGAATAAATACGTATCCTTGTACAGAGTAATATAATTTCCTTTAACAGCATACTATTGATTATTATGGCTGAGCATTATTGCTCACTCTTACTTTCTTTTAAATGTCACAACACAACAGATTACCAGTATGCCGGCATGGGACTTAGTCACTTGAAATTGTGGGGAGAATCCCTTACAGCTTTGTCTCAGGTGGACCATAGTATCCATATAGGTATAAGATGTTAGTAGTAATTATTGTAACTTCATGTAGAGGTTACGAATAATTGTTTAAGATCCTGTAAAGTACATTTGAGTTTTAATAACAGATGATACTTGTTATACATCATTTCTAAGGCTATAACTTGTGAGTTTGTGAGATTGGGGGTCTGTGATATGGAATTATTGGATTATTAAGTTAATGAAGGTTACACATGATTGAAGGATTGCGTGACGACCCAGATTCCTGACCCCGGATTTGGGGGCATTACAAGTGATCCAAATAGAATTTTGGATACTTGCTTACAGTTGCCAATTAGTGACCTATTTACTCCTTCAAGCATATGAATGTCATTACCTTTATGGTTTAAAGCTGACATAATGAATCTAGGTAGAAATATTTCCTTACCTCTTGACTCCAATGGCATTGTTAGCCTGGTGCTCAATTCCTCCAGTATGTAGTGTCCTAAATTGATCTGTTTATTATGAGCCATTGAGTAGACCAGCTTCTGGACAACACTTGATATGTTGTCAAATCCTGACTTTTTGCAGGTGAAGGCCCTTATCACTGAGTCAAAAAGAAAGGACCATTCCCTCCTTAGATGCTTCTTGTTCATGCTGGCCAGGTTGATCTTCTCAAAATAATTTATGATGTT
This sequence comes from Apium graveolens, assembly GCF_009905375.1. Lineage (NCBI taxonomy): Eukaryota > Viridiplantae > Streptophyta > Magnoliopsida > Apiales > Apiaceae > Apium > Apium graveolens. Next base: position 273,996,874 of record NC_133649.1, read on the forward strand.
CATGAATTCATACAGCTCATCCTGAGTTAGAGCCCCCACCAGCTTATCAGTAGGAATGCCCAATGCCATATTGACATCATTTTCAGAGATCTCCACCTGTTGTCCCTTGATGGTGCAGTTTATCACAATTATTGCAACTTGGTTCTCAGGCACAATTGTCCTTGTTGTAGCTGTGTTCCAAAAGTCCCTAGCACATCCAAGTACAACACAGGATTAGTAGTGAGAGCCCCTACAAAGTAGGTCTCTGACAGGAACTTGACAAAACATTGGAAGATCTCAGGTGCTTGGTTTGCATCTAAATATGCAAGAAAGTTAGTCTTCTTGGGGATGAAGGGAACAATATTGTTGGCTGCCATTGTTATGAGTATGAAGTTTAGTGGGTAAGAAAAATTAGTGAGAAGGGAGTGAAAATGAGAGAGAAATCGGCTTTGGATTGAAAAGCTAGGTCACTTGAGTTCTCGAAAGATGTAAGTATGTATATGTATCGAGATGTCTGGGTATTTATAGTAAAAGCAAATGACTTATCGAGAAGTCAGAAATAGACGTTTGGGGTATACTTATCGAGAAGTCAGTTTAAATTACTGTTTTAGAGAACTAAAAATTAACTTATCGAGATGTCAAATAAATACCAAGTATGTCCAGAAATGGACCGAATTTGATTCCAATTTTTATTTGAATAAATCAAAATAAAATCATAATAATTTTTCCAAAAGTATTTTACCAAAATAATTTATTGAATTAAGTTATTTTAGTTCTGAGTTATCTATAAGTCTAAAAAGATACTTGTAGAGAACTCTATAAGTTTACACATATACAGAACTTTGCAATGACTTATCGATAAGTCATAATAATGCTTATCAAGAAGTCACTCGAGAAGTCAGTAAATTGACTTATCGAGAAGTCACTTGAGAAGTCTTAAAATGACTTGTCGATAAGTCAGTTAGACTTATCGAGAACTTAGTTCTCTATATACTTTTGATCAATTTGATTTAGCCTTGTGTTAATTTTACATACTAAGGATGTAAATTTACAGCTAGACAGTTTTCTTAGAATTTTGAAGAATTCTAAGCTGAATTTGTTTTTGAAAGATAAATATGCAGAGATTTCTGAAATATTTATAATTCATATTTCAGTTAATTTCCAGTTAAATCAAATTAATTTTTATTTACTAGAAATTATTCTACTGCAACACGTTAGCTGAGTTCTTGCCTTAGGATGAAGAATTAAGCATTTCAATTTCACCTACAAGTCTAGTGAAAGTTGCTTCATCCAAAGGTTTAGTAAAAATGTTAGCCAATTATTTTTCTGTTGGAACAAAAATGAGATCAATGGTACCATTGGTAGCATGTTCTCTAATAAAATGGTACCTTACATTAATGTGTTTTGTTCTAGAATGATTAACTGGATTAGCCACTATAGATATAGCACTAGTATTGTCACACATAATTGGAATTTTATGTAACACTAGGCCATAGTCCATTAGCTGATTTCTAATCCAAAGCACTTGAGCATAACAACTTCCTGCAGCTATGTATTCAGCCTCTGCTGTAGAAGTTGACACAAATTATTGTTTCTTTCTACACTAGGATACAAGTCTTTGTCAAAGAAACTGACAGCTTCCACTAGTACTCTTTCTGTCAACCCTGCATCCAACAAAATCTGTATATGTGTAGCCAACAGCTTCAAAACCAGTTCCCCTAGGATACCATAATCCCAAGTTTGGAGTCCCCTTCAATTATCTAAAAATCCTCTTTACAGCCATCAAATATGATTCTTTTGGATTGGCTTGAAACCTTACACACAGACATGTAGTAAACATGATGTCTGGTCTACTTGCAGTTAAGTAAAGCAATGATCCAATCATCCCTTGATCCAATCATCCCTCTATAACTTGAAATATCTACATTTTTGCCCTCTTTATCTTCATCCAACTTTGTTGTTGTAGACATAGGTGTAGATGCAGGTGAACACTCAACCAAACCAAACTTATTCAATAAATCTTTGACATACTTAGTTTGGCTGATGAAGATTCCATCACTTCTATGACTGACTTGTAGTCCAAGAAAGTAACTTAATTCCCCCATCATACTCATTTCATATTCACTCTGCATAAGCCTGTAGAATCTTTGACAAAGCTTTTCATTTGTAGAACCAAAGATGATATCATCCACATAAATTTGAACTAGGATCATATCCTCACCATGTTTCTTGTAGAAGAGAGTTTTATCTATAGTTCCTCTAGTAAAACTGTGCTTAATTAGGAATTCTGACAATGTATCATACCAAGCTCTAGGTGCCTGCTTTAGTCCATATAGAGCCTTGAAGAACTTGTACATAAAATATGGAAATTCTGGATCTTCAAAGCCATGTGGTTGTTGCACATAAACCTCTTCTTCTAGCTCACCATTTAGGAAGGCACTCTTAACATTCATTTGATACACTTTGAAATTTGAATATGCAGAAAATGTTAGAAACAAATCTTATTTCTTCAAGTCTTGCAACTAGAGCAAAAGTTTCATCATAATCAATTTTTTCTTCATGTGAGTAGCCTTTTGCAACCAACCTTGCCTTGTTTCTGGTAACTATACAATTTTCATCCATCTTGTTCCTGAACACCCATTTTGTTCCAATTATACTTCTGTTCTTTGGTGCAGGAACTAACTCCCAAATTTTGTTCCATTCAAACTGATTCAACTCTTCCTGTATGGCAGATATCCAATCAGGATCCATTAGAGCTTTTTCAGTTTTCTTAGGCTCTACTTGAAACAGAAAGCATGCATGTAGGCACTCATTAGTAGTTGCACTTCTAGTTCTCACACCAGCAGTAGGATCACCAATAATTGCTTCTCTAGTGTCACTTCTATCACACTTCCTTGTGTGAATTTGATGACTTGTGCCTTCATCATTTTTTTCATCATTAGTATGACTTGTAGATCCTTATTCTCTTTCTCCCCCTGAATTTGTGCTATCAAATTCAGGTGTTTGAGATAAGCTCCCATTCCCATAATTTTCTCATTCAATTGTCTCTTCATTCATCATCTGTTCTGCAATAACTTCATCTTCTCCATCAGAATCACTATCAATGTTGAGGTTTTCAAATGCAAGGGCTTCAACTTCATTATCATCAAGGCATTCCAAGCCTGGACATTTTTCATCATCAAAAGTCACATATGTGCTTTCCATAATCTGCTTTTGATCAATCACATAGACCTTGTAGGCAGTTCTCTCCAATGAATATCCCAGAAAAATTGCTTCAAAAACCTTTAAGTCAAATTTTCCCACATATTCAGAGTTGTCTTTTGAAATGTAACACTTGCTTTCAAGCACATGAAGATGCTTTACAGTAGGATTTCTCTTAGACATAATTGAGTAAGGGGATTTTCCATGGGCCTTGTTAATAAAATATATGTTTTGAGTATAGCATGCAATGTTAACAGCTTCCTCCCAGAAACTTGTTGGCAACTTGGCATCTTGCAACATTGTTCAAGCAGCTTCAACTAATGTTTTGTTCTTTCTTTCAACTACTCCATTTTGTTGAGGTGTTCTAGCAGCCTAAACTTCTTGAACAATGCCTTTCTTTTTGCAGAATTTACTTAATATTGCATTTCTGAATTCTGTTCCATTATCACTTCTCAATTTTTTTTACACAATTTTGATCTTCAGCCTGTTTTTCTATCTTCTTGATGTGCTCAATTATAATATGTGGAGTCTCATCTTTTGTTAGATATGAATACAACACAAATGGGGGGTGAATGTGTTTTGGCTTAAATGTTTACTTTTTGATCGACTTTGGGTTTAGCATTTGGTTGTTATCAATGATTTTGTAGAATAGATGTTAAACATAAATAACAATGCAAATATGTAAAACAAAGATCTTCAAAACTCACTTAATTTTATATTAAAAATCAAGGAGTGTTTTGCTACAAAATATCTAAGTTCTTGGTTGAGAACTTAGGTTCTTTTTTTTGAGAGATAATACAATTTCTAATCTATTCAGTCCTGTCTTAAACAAAGGACCTCATTAAACTTTATATGATAGTTAACTTTGGTTTATACAGTGAAAAATAAGAAGTGCTAATCGCTTTTCTAACCTGTCACTAATCACTTCTATTTAAGGGAAAAGTGAGATTTCCATATCTAGATTAGAATATCTTCATCCACTGTGTATTGGTTGATCCTCCTTTGACAGTTAATCTTCACCATTAATCTTGCACATCTCTTAAGTTGCTTTTTGTAGACTTGTCAATCCAGCTATGTGAATTGTTTGTTGATTTGCAACCTTGGATATTGAATTGTTCTGCAATTCTGTACTTAGAGAAATTTCTTCACTTCGAGATCTCCAATTAAGCTGTAGAGAACTCGACATCTCGATAGGCATGTTGGCTTGTCGATATCTCTGAAACTTCATTGTTGACTTGACTTATCGACAACTCTGAGTTCTCTAGTGAATTTTGGTTTATCGATAACTCGGAGTTCTCTAATAGACTTTGGCTTATCGATAACTCAGAGTTCTCTAATGAATGTATAGTTGTCGATATCTCTGAGTTCTCGAATGGGTATCTGACTTATCGATATCTCCAATAGCATTTCCTGAGTTCTCGATAGACAATTCCTGCGTTCTCAATAGGTCTTTCTGAGTTCTCGAATGACTTCTCTATAACACTAGTTCTGTGACTTGTAGAGATCTTGACTTAGAATGTTTTTCACCAAACAGAATTATTCAACTCCAAGCTTCTTCATAATTCTTTGAGGCATGACCTTCTTGATCTTCTTCCAGATAGAATTCTTAGGCTTGACACTGTTAAGGGAAAAATGCTCCAGTCTGCTCTATTTACATTTTACAGACATTAAGTGTTACAAGTATAAATTACAGATTAAGGTTACAATACAACTAACCTTAGGGTTGTCAATATGACTTAGTCTTGTTATAATACAGGCATGTCTTGCACAACAATCTCCCTCAATTTGTGAGAAGATTGCTTATCACAAATTTATCCCTGTTAACAAGACTAACCCCAAGTTAAAGAATGAAAATAAAATAATACAAAAGCTGATACAACACTTGTACATTGAACATTTGACATTTTACAATAATTAAGTAAAGACTGAGCATTCTTATCCTTTCTCAATTATGTTCTTAATCTGTACAAGTATTTCTAATTCTTCTAGGATAGGGGTGTCAGTTAGAGCCTCTATTAGTTTCAGCAAATATGGCTTAGGATAACTAGCTAACATCCCTATCCTGTATCTTGACAAAGAGCCAGCTTTTACATTCAGAAATTTTCCATCCTTTGATATTCTGCTCTTGCCTGCTGCCTTCAACTCTTCTGATCTTCTAATATACTCATCAATGTCATGCTCATACTTTCTCCTCTTTTCAGCTAGCAAAGCTCTATGTTCATCTTTCATCTCCTCTTTGTTAACCACAAACACTGCCAATACTGTTCTCCATGCCTTAGTGGCTGAATCTTTACCATTTATCAAGCTTAGCACCCTTTTCAGTTCAACAATTGAGAGAGAATCCATTAGTCTATTTCCAAGTTGTTCAAAGGACCCATCACTGTACTAGATTCTAACTTCTTTGATGTTAACAACCCAAACTCTGACCATTCTTTCAGCTAGTTGTTGGAAGTAATCTTCATCTGAATCAACAATATTTAGAGGTTGGAAATAATCTTGATCATATCTGTTCCAGATGGCCTTTTTCACCAAATCCATGATCATTGAGAAATTCAGCTATCAGTTGTCTTCTTCTTTGTCTTCTTTATCTTCTGAATCTTCTCTTGACCTTTGCTTCTTTTGGACCTATTCCAACTATTTTGAAGTGTGTTTTATGGGGTGGCTTGAATGAAGGTACAGTTTTGAGTCTTTTCAGAGAAGTATGGTTGTGAGTGATTTGAGTTTTGATGAGAGAGTTTCCAGTGAGCTTGTAGAAATATTTAGACTTAGAGGTTTGAGGTTGAGCAGTTTTTGATGAGGTTGAATGTGAAGGTTTAGCAATTGGTGATATTTAGGGTTTGGAGGAGTTATGAAGTATCATTCTTTTGTCTTTGTCTCCTTCCACCCCTCCTTTGAGGCTCAGATCCACTTTTCTTCTCCTTCTCTTTCTCACTATCACTTTTTCCACCAATTACCTTGCTAGATTGACTTGAGTTTGAGCCAGAAGGGTTTCGACCATCTTTCTTCTGCTCATCATCACCCAAGTCATCTTTGTTGATTTGAGTTTTAGGCAAATTGGCTTCAGGGTTATCAATGTATCTCCTCAGAATCTTGATCATAGCTTCATCTTCACTAGTCTTCAATTTCTTACTTTTCAGCCCAGACTCAAGCACCATTATCAGTCTTCTGTTGGCCATGACATAGTTTTTAGGTACTTGGAAATGTTTCAGTTGCTTGGTTGTAGAGCAAATATAGTGCACCCTTTTGCTTGGATGTAGATAGGCTTCTGGGAATGCAGCTTCATGAGCCTTCTTCAACTCTGCTAGTAGCATTTTCTCTTCATTGGCGATTATCCTGACCTTGTTAATCAAAATATCCACCTCAGATGCTCTTCTAGAAATTAGATAATTGATATTGACTTGCATACAACTGCCTACACCAGAATCATTAAGATTGATCACTATCCTTTTCTCCAAAAACTGGTCCTTGACTGGGATCTGCAGTACCCTGATGTAATTGATAGTCTTTTCCAAGGTCTTTTTGTAAGTGAAGAAGTTGTTGTTGAGAGAGTTCCGTAGTACAGTGAGCAAATTGTCAAACTCTTGTGTCATTCCTGGACCTTGAGCAGCCATAATGAGCCTCTCTTGTTCTAGACCTTGTACTTGACTTTTGAGTTTTGATTGTGCTAGCCTTACATCTGTCTCCCGCTTAGTCTTGGTGACAGGCATGAGTAGGGGAGTAGGAATCTCAGGTCTTACAGCTTCAGGCAATGCTGGCAGTGGTATGTTGAGTTTTCCCATAATGGCTCCCAAAGCAACTGTATTCTGCATTTGTAAATGCTTATGGGACTCCACTAGGGCCTGAATATCATGTTGTTGACTCTCAACCAATGTGGTTAGAGCTCTGACTTGTGAAGATAAATCTGAGTTGGAAGCTTGAAGTGAAGAAATTTGATCTTGAAGTTCTTTTATTTGAGGAGTAGAGGTAGTGGAGACTGTTGTAGCTGAGAAGGACCCAAAGTGTTCATCAACAGCTTTTCTGACACCCTCTTTGAGAAGAAATGAAGGCTCATACCTAGCAGTATGCATTTGATTTAGCTTGACTCTGGTATCATTTGAATTTGTGATATGAGCTTGAACTTGTTCACACAGGGCCTTGAAAGAACTCTTCATATTTGACACTTCCTTCTCCATGGAGGCCAGATTCATCCTTGACATTTGCTCAGTGAAAGACTGGAATTTATTTTTGATGTCCTTTTGAGAAGGCACAATGTCATCCATATTTTCCTTGATCAGCTTCCTGATTTTATCTTCATGTCCAGTCAATTTTACTTCAAGGGCCTTTCCAAAGAGATGGAAAGCCTTGAGTTGAGTTTTGTGCACATCCATGATGGCATCATAGACTTCAGGAGGAGTGAGAGATTTAGCATTGCTTCCCATGATAGTTATGTACTCCCTCCTGAATCTAGTCAAAACTTCATCCATTTCTGCCACATGGTCATCAGACAACCAGGCATCTACATTGCCATCCTCTTTAGCCTCATCTACTATCTTCTCCTTCTGTTGCTCAACCTCTTCATTGAAGCATAGCAGTATAGCTTGATAGTCCTGGTTCCCCATGTCTGAAGTGAGCAATGGCTGAGAGAGATTGGCCAAGCCTGAGATTTGATCTACCAACATGTCATCAATTGTAGAAGGCTGAGCTTCTATATCTTATGGCCATTGAGCCATGACATGTGGTTGGTTGGATTGAGATGTGGATGGCTGTTGAGAAATGTCCAGATTACAACCTGTGACTGAAGTCACAGTTTGACTCACAGATAAATCTGTGGTTTTGACAGTTTGTTGTTCACCACATGTAGTGGGAACCTCCATTGGAATTGGAGAGGATTTGACTGGGTTACTGTCATGTGCACCACCCTCAAACCTTTGTGCACCTTGCAGAGCACTGTCAAATAAATGTGATGAACTTGCCTTTCCCATAACAGGGTCATTGGCAATTGTACTCCTAGCTTTAACTGTCAAAGCAATTTCAGCTAGGGTTTTGAGGGGAGTTGTTCCTTCTAGAGGAACCTCCAGTTGAATTGGAGAGGATTTAGATAGCTCTCCCTCAAGAGTACTACCCTCAAACCTATTCATCTGTGAAGATGATTGTGCACATGAAGGTGCAAGAGTGACCATGGGGTCTTCAGTAAAAACTGATAAAACCCCCATGTTTTTGATGGTGTCATCAAGGTCTACCCCAGCTAGTAGCCTCTCACCATCTAGATGTTGGTTCTGGGTGGTGATCACAATTTCATGAACCGTGTCACTTGAGTGTTGGTGCACTTGAGAATCAGATTCAAGTGCTCTATATGATGAAGAAATTTGAGAGATTAGAGAAGTTTGCTCAGTTGTGAGTGTTGGTAGCTCCCCCTGAATGGATGAGGGAGCTTCAAATGATGTGCCCTCAATATGTGTGCCATCCTTATTTCTTCTACCATACACTCTAGGTGCAGGTTGTGCTGACTCAGTACAGGATGCATTGGGGTGAATGCTCTTTTCAATAGATACACCCTGTTGAGAGGATGCATCTAGTAATTGTTTACTCCCCATTTGTTCAACTGTGCCCTTTTGGGAGGACACATAGGTGTTTTGAGTGGTTAACTCGGGTATCTTACTCTTCTTTGGTCTCTTGACCAAGGGTGACTCTGGTTCAGTTTGAACTGTTTCACTCTCATTTACAACAGCAAGGGTTGGTTCCTTTCTCTTCTTTTTACTCACTTCAGTCTTTTGAGAGACTAAAGTGGTTAGTTTGCTAACATCTAGTGGTTTAGAAGAAGGGGCTGCAGCTTTGGAAGGTCCATGTTGGTGTGCCTGTGTTTCTACTTCCACAGGCTCAGGAACCATAGCTGAACTAGCAAATTGAGGAGCCCTCATGTCTGGCATAGGGTAAGGATAAGTCCTGAATCTCTCCAACATAAATGGAGTGATTCTAAGACTTACACTCACCTTATTCTTTGTAGTAAGTGAGCCAAATATTATTTTGGACACTTGCAGAATCAAACACAATGGACCATTCATTCCTAAGGTTTGTCCTGTTCAGGCTTGCCAAGTTGATTGAGCCACTGTAGTTGATGAAGTCCATGAATTCACTCAGCTCATCTACAGTTGACATCTCTCCATAGTTCTCAATTGGCAATCCCAGGGCTGTATTCACATCAGCAGCTGAAAACTCAATTTCTTGGCCTCAAATTGTACAGGTGACCACCATAGAAGTGACATTCTCTAGAACAACTGTCCTAGTTATAGCTGATGTCCAAAATTCATGAAGAACGTCCAAATACAGCACATGACTTGCAGTTAAAGCACCTGCAATATAGGATTCAAAAAGAAACTTCACAAACCCCTTGAAACTATCAGGGGCTTGGTTAGCATCAAGAAAAACAATAAAGTTGGTTCCCTTCTCTAGAATGATAGCTCTAACAATGTTTTGTGCCATTTTAGTGTTTAGAAGTAGTGGGTAAGAAAAAGTTTTGAGAAAGGAGCAAAAACGAGAGAGAAATCGCCTTTTGTCTGAAAGCTAGGTCACTTGAGATCTCGAAAAAGTGTAAGTACAGTGTATGTATCGAGAAGTCTGGGTATTTATAGAAAAATTAAAATACTTATCGAGAAGTCAAATAAATGTTTGATATTAAACTTATCGAGAAGTAATTTTGAATTTGAAAAAGGTACATTCGATAAGTCATTTTATTAATTCTTTTCGAGAACTAAGAAATGATTTATCGAGAACTCTGATAAATGCCCAGTTTGTCCGAAAATGGACTAAAAATGATTCTAATTTATTTGAATTGAATCAAATTGAAATCAGAATAAATTTTCCAAAAGTATTTGTCTAAAATAATTCATTGAATTGAATTATTTTAGTTCTGAGTTATTGATAAGTCTCAAAATATCCTTGTCGAGAACTCTGTGAATTAACACTATTAGAACTCTACATGGTCTTATCGATAAGTCATAATAGAGCTTATCGAGAAGTCATTCGAGAAGTCTGTAAATAGACTTATCGAGGACTCACTCGAGAACTCTAAAATGACTTATCGATAAGTCATTTTGACTTATCGAGAACTCAGTTCTCTACACCTTTGAGTACTGTTATTCTGCCTTGTGTTAATTTTACACATTTAAGATGTAAATTAACAACTACGCAGTTTACTTAGAATTTGAAATATTCTAAGTTAATTTTTGAGTTTTAAAAAAAATAAATATACCGAGATTCTGAAATATTTATAATTCATATTTCAGTTAATTTCCAATTAAATCAAACTAGGTTGATTTATTAGAAATTAATCTGCTGCAACACATTAGCTGAGTTCTTAACTTAGGATGAAGAATTGAGCATTCCAATTTCACTCACAAGTCTAGTGAAGGTTGCTTCATCCAAAGGTTTAGTAAAAATGTCAGCTAAATATTTCTCTGTTGGAACAAAAATGAGCTCAATGGTACCATTTGCAGTATGTTCCCTCATAAAATGGTATCTAACATCAATGTGCTTTGTTCTAGAATGATTAACTGGATTAGCTACTATAGATATGGCACTAGTATTGTCACACATAATAGGAATTTTATGTAACACTGGACCATAGTCCATTAGCTGATTTCTAATCCAAAGCACCTGAGCACAACAACTTCCAGCAGCTATATATTCAGCCTCAGCTGTGGAAGTTGACACAGATTGTTGTTTCTTACTATACCAGGATACAAGTCTTTGACCAACAAATTGACAGCTTCCACTAGTACTTTTCCTATCAACCCTGCATCCAGCAAAATCTGCATTTGTGTATCCAACAGCTTCAAAATCAGTTCCCTTAGGATACCATAATCCCAAGTTTGGAGTTCCCTTTAAGTATCTGAAAATCCTTTTCACAGCCATCAAATGTGATTCCTTTGGATTGGCTAGAAATCTAGCACATAGACAAGTAGCAAATATGATGTCTGGTCTACTAGCAGTCAAATAAAGCAATGATCCAATCATCCCTCTGTAGCTTGAAATATCCACACTCTTGCCTTTTTTATCTTCATCCAACTTGGTTGCAGTAGACATTGGTGTAGATGCAGGTGAGCTATCCACCATACCAAATTTCTTCAATAAGTCATTCACATATTTGGTTTGGCTGATGAAAATACCATCACTTCTTTGACTAACTTGAAGGCCAAGGAAGTAACTCAATTCTCCCATCATGCTCATTTCATACTCACTCTGTATTAGCCTAGAGAATCTTTGACAAAGCTTTTCATTTGTAGATCCAAAGATGATATCATCCACATAGATTTGAACTAGGATCATATCTTCACCATGCTTCTTGTAGAAGAGAGTCTTATCAATAGTACCTCTGGTAAAACCATGTTTGAGTAGAAATTTTGATAGTGTGTCATACAAGCTCTAGGTGCCTGTTTCAATCCATATAGAGCCTTGAGTAATTTGTAAACAAAGTTAGGAAATTCTGGATCTTCAAAGCCAGGTGGCTGTTGCACATAAACTTCTTCTTCTAGTTCACCATTAAGAAAAGCACTCTTGACATCCATTTGATACACCTTAAAATTTGAGTATTCAGCAAATGCCAGAAAAATTCTTATTGCTTCTAGTCTTGCAACAGGAGCAAAAGTCTCATCATATTCAATTCCCTCTTTTTGTGAGTAGCCTTTAGCAACCAGCCTTGCTTTGTTTCTAGTAACAATTCCATTTTCATCCATTTTGTTCATGTACACCCACTTAGTTCCAGTTATGCTTCTGTTCTTTGGTGTAGGGACTAATTTCCAAACTTTGTTTCTCTAAAACTGATTCAGCTCCTCCTGCATAGCACATATCCAATCAGGATTCAATAGGGCTTCTTCAGTTTTCTTGGGCTCTACTTGAGATAGAAAACATGCATGTAGGCATTCATTAGCAGTTGCACTTCTAGTTCTCACACCAGCTGAGGGATCACCAATAATAGCTTCTACTGTATGACTCCTATCCCACTTTCTAGTGTGTGTCTGTTGACTAGTGCCTTCATCATTTTCTTCAGTATTACCATGACTGTCATTTCCATTCTCTCCTTCTCCCCCTGAGTTTGTGCCATCAAATTCAGGTGTCTGAAGAGAGCTTTCATTCCCATGATTTTGTTCAGAGGTTTCTTCATTTGTCATTTATTGATCCACAACTTCATCTTCCTCATCAGAATCACTATCAATGGTTAGATTCTCAAATGCAAGGGATCCAGCATCATTTACATCAAGGCATTCCAAGCCTGGACACTTGTGATCATCAAAAGTCACATTTGTGCTTTCCATAATTTTCTTTTGATCAATCACATAAACTTTGTAGGATGTTCTTTCCAATGAATATCCCAGAAAAATTGCTTCAAAAACTTTAGAGTCAAATTTTCCCACATATTCAGATTTATCTTTTAGAATATAACACTTGCTTCCAAACACATGTAGATGCTTCACTGTAGGCTTCCTGTTAGACATGATTGAGTAAGGTGATTTGCCATGAGCTTTGTTGATGAGATATCTCTTTTGAGTGTAGCATGCAGTATTAACAGCCTCTTCCTAAAAACTAGTTGGCAACTGAGCATCTTGTAGCAAGGTTCTAGCAGCTTCAACCAATGTTCTATTTTTCCTCTCAACTACTCCATTCTGTTGAGGTGTTCTAGCTGCTGAAAATTCTTGAACAATGCCTTTGCTTTTGCAGAATTCACTTAATGTTGAGTTTCTGAATTTTGTTCCGTTATCACTCCTCAATCTTTTCACACTAACTTTTCCTTCAACTTGCTTCTCAATTTTCTTGATGTGCTCAATTATAATGTTTGGAGTTTCATCTTTAGAGTACATGAACTCAACCCAAGTGTATCTTGAAAAATCATCAACCATGATAAGGGCATATTTGTTCCTTGAAATGGACAAGACATTTACTGGCCCAAACAAGTCCATGTGAATAAGTTGCAGAGGTGCACTTATAGAATTCACAGATTTTGACTTGTGACTTGATCTTTTCATTTTTCCTTTCTGATAAGCTTCACAAACTTCCAGTTGAGAAAATTCCAGACTGGGCATGTCTCTCACAAGCTCCTTCTTGACTAAGGTGTTGATTTCTTTGAAATTCAAGTGAGATAGCTTCTTATGCCATAATTTGCTTTGCTCTTCTGATGCCTTGGTATAGAAACAACACACTCCATCCTTATTTATTGAGTCTAAGTCTGCAACAAACAAGCTTCCCTTTCTTACTCCTTTAAGAGCAATTTCACCAGTCTTTTTGCTAATAAAAGCACAATCTTCTTTGTTGAAAATAACTTGAAAACCTCTATCTGCAAACTGACTAACACTTAGAAGATTTACTTCTAATCCAGCAACTAGTACTACATCTTCAATGACAGTATTTCCAGAAACAATCTTTCCATATCCCATTGTGAATCATTTGTTGTTGTCTCCAAAGGTCACCAAAGGGCCAACCATCTCCTCAAATTGTGATAGCAGGGCCTTATCACCTGTCATATGCCTGGAACATCCACTATCAATGATCCATATGACCTTCTTTCCTTTTCCCTGCACACAATGAGGATTAAGTGTGTTTAGCTACCCAAGCTGTGTTGGGCACTTTCTTCTTATTAACTGATTTTGCAGAAGTAGAATGGGAATTTTCAGATAAAATGGAATTCATAGACTGTTGAGCATTTTCCCTTTCAGATATAGAACCAACTTTTGATTCTATGAGATCAATTCTCAATTTATGGCAACTCTTCATCACTTTCATGTTGCAGGGAATGCAGTCAAACTTGTCACAGAATGAATAGGGATCATTAGCCTTAGCTTTATTGTACTTGCAGACTCCTTCAGGTGGATTGCTAACAATCTTTTTACAAAGGTGAGTTAGGTGATTCATTGATCCACAATTCTCACACCTCTTTCTAGGAGCATCTGCAACATAAGCAAAATTATTTCTTTTATTTATCCCAATCTTTCCATTTCTATTCTTCTTTTTCTTTTTGAGCTCTTCATCTTTAATCTCCTTCACAGGCTCCTTAGTTTCTTGATTGGCTTTTAGTGTTTCAACAGAGATGGAAGACTGAGTTGTCTCATCATTTTTCTTTTCCTTGTCCTCATCAGCTATCTCCTGTTTGATGATCAACTCTTCTTCACTGAAGTTCACTTCACATGCCTTGAACAAAGGTGATTCAACTTTCTTCAAAATAATTGGAACATTCTCAGTTTCAGTTGATTTTCCTTTGTCACTGACAGACTTCTTTTTGTTGTTCAAACCCTCACAATCAAGACCAATGGCAATGTTTGCACATGGCTTGTTCTTTTCATGATATTGGCCAATCAACTCAGAAGCATTTTTGAAGGATTTCAGCTTCACTTCATTCTTCTCCAGCCTTTCTCTCAATACTGCTTCAATTTCACTTGCACACTTTAATTTGTTCTTTAAGTATGCATTTTCTTGCTTAGCAACATCAAGTTCAACCAGCAACAATTCAGTCTCTTGTTTTTCACTCTCAAGTTTTTCATAGATCTTTTTTAATCTGCTAACTTCCTCATTTGCAGCAACCATGCTTGTATGAATATGGAACATTTTTGTGCTCATCTTTTCAACAGTTTCCTTATATTGACTCACATTTAAATCAATTGTGGTAAGAGTTGGTACCTGTGATTTAGATGATGAAGAATCTCCTTGCTCTAAGGCCATGAGTGCATAGTTTCCAACTTCTTCATCTTCATCATTATCTGAATCATCCCAGCTTGTGCCCTCAGCAATATAAGCTTTCCCTTATTGCTTCTTTAGAAGAGCATCATACTTTGCTTCCAATTCAAGATAGGCTTTGTCTTTCTTTGCCTTCTTAGGTTTCCTACATTCTGTAGCAAAATGGCCCAACTCATCACAGTTAAAGCACCTTATGTTTGATCTATCAACGATTCCAGTTTTGTAGCCAATTTTGCTATCAGGAGTTTACTTCCCTTTTCCTTTCCAGCTGTTGTCTTTGTTGAAGGACTGTCCTTTACTCTTGAAAAATCTTGGTTTCTTCACTCTAATGTTAGAGAATTTTCTAGCCAAGTAAGCCATTGATTTGTCTAGCTCATCAAGCTCATCAAGAGTGTAGAACTCATCTTCTTCATCCAATTCCAGTATGACTTGCTCTTTAGTGTCATTGACTCTTTTCTCACTTGTAGAAATTACTGGAGTTTGGGATCTTTGCTCATCATTAGAGGTCTGGCCATCATTCACAATCAGTGCACTTGAGCCATCCATTACATATCCTTGACCAGCCCTTAATGATTTCTTTTGAATCATTTCAAGTTCATAAGTTTTCAGAACCCCATAGAGCACTTCCAGTGTGATTCTACTCAAATCCTTTCCTTCTCTGATTGCAGAGATCTTTTGTTCCAAATGATCAGGGAGAGTAAGCAAGAACTTCAAATTCACTTCTTCAACATCATAAAATTTATCATGAAGCTGCAAGTCATTTATCAGCTTATTAAACCTTTCAAACACATCAGTAATACCTTCCTTTGGTTTAGCCATAAAACCCTCATACTGAGAAATCAATATCCTTCTTTGATTTGACCTAACCTCCTCAGTTCCTTCACAGAGTATCTCAATCTTTTCACAGATCTGTTTAGCAGTGTCACAGTTGACAATGTTATTATACATTACATAGTCAAGTGACTCAATTAGTATCAGTTGCAAAGCACTGTCTAGGGAAACTTTCTCTCTTTTAGTTTCAGTATACTCAAAGGCATCCTTGGGAGCATAATGAGCTGGAATAACCATGTCTTCATCTGTGGTTTCCTCAACTCTAACCATAGGAGTGAAGGGCCCATTCTTGAGGATTTGAATGTAAAGGTGATTGGCCATTCTTATAAACAACAACATTTTCTTTTTCCATAAAGTGTAGTTTGCCTTATCAAAGGGAGAAATCTTGCTACTACTGATTTTCTGTGTATTCATTTTTCCAAGATCTAATCTATTTACTTTCAGATTTTGCTCTGATACCACTTATTAGATATGAATACAACACAGGGGGGGTGAATGTGTTTTGGCTTAAATGTTTACTTTTTGATCGACTTTGGGTTTAGCATTTGGTTGTTATCAATGATTTTGTAGAATAGATGTTAAACATAAATAATAATGCAAATATGTAAAACAAAGATCTTCAAAACTTACTTAATTTTATATTAAAAATCAAGCAGTGTTTTGCTATAAAATCTTTAAGTTCTTGGTTTAGAACTTAGCTTCTTTTTTTTAGAGAGAATACAATTTCTAATCTATTCAGTCCTGTCTTAAACAAAGGACCTCAGTTAACTTTATATGATAGTTAACTTTGGTTTACACAAGGAACAATAAGAAGTGCTAATCGCTTTTCTAACCTGTCACTAATCACTTCTATTTAAGGGAAAAGTGAGATTTCCATATCTAGATTAACATATCTTCATCCACTGTGTATTGGTTGATCCTCCTTTGTCAGTTAATCTTCACCATTAATCTTGCACATCTCTCAAGCTGCTTTTTGTAGACTTGTCAATCCAGCTGTGTGAATTATTTGTTGATTTGCAACCTTAGATATTGAACTGTTCTGTAATTCTGTACTTAGAGAAATTTCTTCACTTCGAGATCTCCAATTAAGCTGTAGAGAACTCGACATCTCGATAGGCATGTTGGCTTGTCGATATCTCTGAAACTTTATTGTTGACTTGACTTATCGACAACTCTGAGTTCTCTAGTGAATTTTGGTTTATCGATAACTCAGAGTTCTCTAATGGACTTTGGCTTATCGATAACTCAGAGTTCTCTAATGAATGTATACTTGTCGATATCTCTGAGTTCTCGAATGGGTATCTAACTTATCGATATCTCCAATAGCATTTCCTGGGTTCTCGATAGACAATTCCTGAGTTCTCAATAGGTCTTTCTGAGTTCTCGAATGACTTCTCTATAACACTAATTCTGTGACTTGTAGAGATCTTGACTTAGAATGTTTTTCACCAAACATAATTATTCAACTCCAAGCTTCTTCATAATTCTTCTGAGGCATGACCTTCTTGATCTTCTTCCAGATAGAATTCTTAGGCTTGACACTGTTTAGGGAAAAATGCTCTAGTCTGCTCCATTTACATTTTACAGACATTAAGTGTTACAAGTATAAATTACAGATTAAGGTTACAATACAACTAATCTTAGGGTTGTCAATATGACTTAGTCTTGTTATGATACAGGCATGTCTTGCACAACATCTTTAGAGTGCATGAACTCTACCCAAGTGTATCTTGAGAAATCATCCACCATCACAAGTGCATATTTGTTCCTTGAAATTGATAAGAAATTTACTGGGCCAAATAAGTCCATGTGAATAAGTTGTAATAGTGCACTTACAGAATTCACTATTTTTGACTTGTGACTTGATCTTTTCATTTTTCCTTTCTAACAGGCTTCACAAACTTCAACTTGAGCAAACTCCAGATTAGGCATGTCTCTTACTAACTCCTTTTTGACCAAGGTGTTAATTGCCTTGAAATTCAAGTGAGATAACTTTTTATGCCATAACTTGCTTTGTTCTTATGATGTCTTGGTATAGAAGCAACAAATTCCATCCTTATTTGCTGAGTCCAAGTCTGCAACAAATAAACTTCCTTTTCTTGCTCCTTTCAAAGCAACTTCACTAGTTTTCTTGCTGATAAAAGTGCATTCTTCTTTGTTGAATAAAACTTTAAAACCTTTGTCTGCAAATTGACTAACACTGGGAAGATATACTTCAAAACTAGCTACCAGTGCTACATCATCAATTACAATATTTCCAGAAACAATCTTGCCATATCCCATTGTGAATCCTTTGCTGTTGTCTCCAAAGGTCACCAAAGAGCCAGCCTTCTCCTCAAATTGTGATAGCAGGGCCTTATCACCTGTCATATGTCTGGAACATCCACTGTCTATGATCCATATGACCTTCTTAATTATGCCCTGCACACAATGAGTTTTAAGTGTGTTTAGCAACCCAAGCAGTGTTGGGCACTTTCTTCTTGTTAACTGATTTAGCAGAAGTTGAATGAGTTATTTCAGATAAAATAGAATTCATTGACTGTTGTGCATTTTCCAATCTGTTGTAGACCCCATTTTTGTTTCTTTGAGGTCTACTCTTAGTTTGTGGGAACTTTTCATCACTTTCAAGTTGCAAGGGATGTAATCAAACTTTTCACATAATGAGTAGGGATTATTCGCATATGTTTCATTGTATTTGCAGGCTCCTTCAACTGGCTTGCTAATACCCTTTTTACAAAGGTGAGTTAGGTGATTCACAGAGCCACATTTTTCACATTTCTTTCTTGGAGCATCTGCAACATAAGCAAAATTGTTGCTTTTGTTTATCCCAATCTTCCTATTTCTATTTTTCTTTTTCTTTCTTGCATCTTCAGTTTTTGTTTCCTTGACATGAGTCTTGGAATCTTGGTTGTCCATTAACTTCTCTTCAGCTTTGGAAGATTGCGTTACTTCTGCATTTTTCTTCTCATTGTCTTCATCAACAATTTATTGCTTGATAATCAACTTTTCTTGGTTGATAATCAACTTTTCTTCACTGAAGTTAACTTCACATGTCTTGAATATAGGTGAAACAATCTTTTTCAGCATTACTGGAACATTTTCATTTTCTGTTTCTTTTTCTTTGTCACCTATATTTTTTTTTTGCTGTTCAATGCATCATAATCAGGACCAATATAGTAATATTTGCACATGGTCTATTTTTCTCATGATATTGTCCAACCAACTCAGATGCATCCTTGAAGGACTTCAACTTCACTTCATTCTTTTCCAGCTTCTCCCTTAACACTGCTTCAATCTCACTTGCACATTTGAGCTTGTTCTTCAGATATGCATTTTATTGTCTTACAGCCTCAAGCTCTACCAGCAACAGTTCAACTTCTTGTTTCTCATTTTCAAGCTTCTCATTTATCTTTTTTAGTTTTCTAAATTCTTCATTAGCAGCAACCATACTTGTATGAATGTGAAACATTTCTGTGCTCATCTTCTATATAGTTTCCTTATATTGACTCACATTTAAATCAATGGCGGTGAGAGTTGGTACCTGTGTTTTTGATGAGAATGATTTTCCTTGCTCCAAGGCCATTAGTGTATAATTTCCAACTTCCTCATCTTCATCATTATCAGAGTCATCCCAACTCTTCCCCTCTACAATATATGTCACACCCCCAACTTAAACAGCAAAATAAATATAGCTATTACAACATTTTAAGGGAAGAATACACAACCAACTCCAAGATCTTACAGTTTAGGGTTTAGAACAGCCCAACACTACCAACTATTACATCTGATTACAATTACCGAGTCGTCACACAAACTATTATTACTTATTCTACCTGAGCTCGAACATAAGCATCAGCATCACAGGTCTTACGGGCAGTCTGCTTGAATCCAACCATAGCTGCTAGCTGTAATATCAGGGTAAAGCAAGAAGTGAGCCAAATGCTCAACAAGTGCTAACAGTACGATACAAACATAAATCGAGATATACCTATATGAATGACAATGGAAAGACATAACCAATGATAACGAGAGATAAATCTATGTGAGATGGCATCATTTTGCTTGTATCAAAACAATTTTAAAATCATGTCTTAATCAAAATCATTTTATGACGCTACGGATTACAGCCGGTGATCATCCGCGAAGTAATCCCGAACCTCGCTGGGTTCTAAAACATTAACGGGAATCCCTAGGCAACTTTTAAGCCTAATATAAGTGTGGAAAGGACTCGCGTCTCAGTCCAGATCCACTAATCAAAGAAAACATTAACCCCCCTTTGGGACTAAAAACCCATATTTTATTTATTTCAAAAACTGATACCGAATTATAACGAAATCTCTTTTTAACAGTAAATATTTTTTTCAAGGGATTATAGATCAACTCGAATCACGGGGAAATGGTGCTAACTCTCAGAGCCATGAATCACAAAACTAAACTCTATTAGGGTATCTGAATGGTTTTCATGTATCAAAGTTTGGACAAGGGAATTTAGTGAGGCTATTGGATATTATGAAAGAAAGTGCCAAATTGGGGTTAAAGCAATGGATTCTCGTCAAGGTACAGGTGTTGGATCATTAAGAAGAGAAGCTTCATGAATACTATGGGTGTTAAGGTATGAAGAAATGATTTTTTTTAGCTCAGGATATATCAGAATTGTCAAGCTTTAGGATAAGAAAGAGGGGTATCAATCAATGAGGAATCACTTTGATAAGTATCTGACTTTCAGGGTTCAAGGTAAGGTTCTATAGGGATTCAAGTATCAGGATGAGATATCAATACTTAGGAATCATCAACATGTTAATCAAGAGGATCAATCAAGTAATATATCAACTCTTCATTTTATCATGGCATTTAACTATCATGAAAGACTTTTGAACTACTTGCAATACGTACTCGAGGGTTCATGGCATCTCTATATAACTCAAAGATAAACAAAATATACGCTTGATTTTAATATATCAAAATGACTCAGGATAATTGCATTTATATATATAAACTGTTTACAGTAAATACGAAGGTCAAGTTGAATCACTTGCCTTGAGAAAGGCTGGTGTGGTCTGACTGGTAGGAGCAACTGGAGCTTCACTCGACCTTTATGGAAAGTTTTCCCTCGTCTCGAGAGCCTACATAAATAATAATAATCCTCATTATAATATATTCTTACCATCTTAACCTATTTACAACTCGAAATTAAACACGGATGGCACTTAGGCCTATATGCACCTAATTTTATATTCACCTTTAAATTACAAAAGTACACACATAGAAACATAATCACATATCATATATTAACACCAAATTACACCATATATACCATAATGCAACACTAGGCTTGGATGATCTTGACTTACCACTTAAGTCACTTGGTCGCTAAACTAGACAAAGTTTTCAAATTTTGGCTTCCTAACTCGATGTGCCTTTACTAAACCATACAAGACCTATTGACCCTCACTTGTGCCTTTTGCTCTACTGACCTTATACTATCTTACAACTATGGTGGTCGACCTAATACTCACTTCTAAGTATTCTAAAACTATGTGATAAGTGAAAGTGCACACTGGTGCAAATTTTAGAATGACAACTATAGTTTCTTGAGTGCATTAGACACTCTTAAATTACAAGTTTTCCTTCAAAACTTTTACACAAGACTCTCCTGACCTAAGGGCATCTCACAAACTTGAGGTGGCTCAAGGGCCTGGCTTGGGCCTTCTTGGGCCTAAGCTAAAAGTCCAAGGTTCCCCTATTTTCTGGGCAGAAAACTCCCTGACTTGAATTAACTTGTGACACATTGTTCTAACTCATAACCTATGAACTATGGTTGTAACAACTTCTCTGACACTCCCTCTAACTAAGGCCCAATAGGGCCTAATGAGGGCCTACCCTTGACATGGTCAAATCTTCCTATTTCTAAGTTGCAACAAAACTGTCCCCTGCTGGACAGATTTTGTGATTCTACTTGTGCACCTAACCAAATGACATGTAAACCTCCAACCAACTCCTAAAACTTTTTATATACTCCCAATACCAACTTCTGGTAGATTGGGCCTCAAAGTGCACATCAATGACATGGTCAAAACTCACTCTAAACCTCAGGGTACTAAACTGATTTTCTGCAGAAACTATAACTCTCATTTTCCAAGGTTTTTGACTTGACAAACTCAACTAACAACAACTCAATACTTAAACCAAGACTTATACATGGTAATCTACTGAACTAACTCCCTTATTCTCAAAATACCCTTGGGTGAGATCATTTGTTACCTAAGGTACAATTATGGCAAACAAAAGAAACTACACTTCACAACTCATAAATCTTCATGCTTTTGAAACAACAAGGTATATTTTTTTTTATAAAAGATAACCAGGAATTATTACCATACAACAAGAAGCATAAATCAATATTAACACATTATTCCTACTGAAATTAAGGCTCTCTAACAAAATCTTTCCAAATGATCAAAATCTTACAACAATCTAAGAGAAATCCACATGCATGTATGCCTTCGGGTTTTTCAATCCAAAACAACACATTTTCTACATATGTTCTATCATAAAATTGACATGCAAGCCTAGCATAAGATATACCTAGATGATCACTTAGCATGCAAGGAGTTTTATCAAATTTTCAATACAAAATTCAAGTCATTATCACATAAACATGCAAAAATTGAACAAAACAACAAGAATGATCTCAAGGACCATTCATTCGGCTCCCATATGGTCATGGCCGAATGAATTGGAAGGGAATGGCCATTTAATCATCAAGAGTTTCCTTCTCAAGACTTGGCACTTATCCATTCCTTGTAGTCCTCTCAAAAACAACCTTAAATCCATAAGAATCAAGATTGTATTTTGAGTTTCACTAAAACCTTTACATGCAACCTTTTAAACTTAAACTTTCTACTCAAAACTCTTTGAAATATGAGTGATCATGGTATGGGAAGTAACATTTACTTGTGTAAAGAGTGGAAGCTTGGTTGAGGATTGAAGAAAAAAAATGGGGAGGGGGTTTCGGCTTTTAGCCGAGAGTGAGAGGGGAGAGCCGAGGGGAGGGGGAAAAGGAAGGAGGGAGGTGTGGATTGGTGGAGTGAAAAATGAAGTGGTAATCATATTTTTTTGGTTTTTATGCTTTTAATTTGACCCCAAGTGAGTGGATTTAAGAAATGACACAAGTATCCTTCTAGCTAAAGTTAGGTAGATTTGCATGCAAGGACAAAGTGGTAACTTGGTTAGTAGAATGAAAGTGAGTGGGGTTGGAAATGTCTTCCTTGCCCCTTAGTTAAATGGAAGAGTATTTGCATGCAAGGATAGCTATGTAATTTGCTAATTATAACAAATAAAATTTGTAAAGATTTATTTTTATAAAATAAAATATAAGTTCAAAAATTATAAAATTTATACCATAAAATAACTTGGATTTTTAGAGACTTTTTAAAATCATTTTCACAATTTGTGAACAAAATACTTTTTAAAAGAAAATTTTCCAAGGCTTAGAATGTTCCTTATGAATCGAAAAATAATGCAATTAAATAAACTCTTGCTTTGAAAAATCATATACTACATAAAGCAAATTTATAATGCAGAAATTTTCATTCACACAAACGTACAATCATTGAATATATTTCATTCGGCTTTATTATTATACCAAATCCACAAATAATATTACACGAAAGTACCGGTCGTAACATCCTCTCCCCCTTAAGGGATTCTGTCCCCAGAATCCAAGAGAACAGATGAGGATACCGGGAACGCATATCAGACTCTAACTCCCAAGTCGATTCTTCGACCTTAGGATTCCTCCAAATTACTTTCACTAACTTTACTGACTTATTCCTAAGACTCTTTACTTGCCAGTCGAGTATTATAACCGGTTGCTCCACAAATGACAGGTCTGCCTGAATTTCTATAGGTTCATATTCTATCACATGGCTAGCGTCAGGATTGTACTTCTTAAGCAACAACACATGGAACACATTATGCACATGCTGATACTGAGGTGGTAAGGCCAACTCATAGGCCACCTTTCCCACTTGACTCAATATTTCAAAAGGACCTATGTATCTAGGTGCTAACTTCCCTTTCTTGCTAAATCTCATCAACCCTTTTCTAGGTGACACCTTCAGCAACACAGCTTCGCCAATTTGGAATTGAACATCCTTACGTGCTGGATCCGCATACTTCATCTGTCTATCTTGAGCAGCAAGCAACCTTTTCTGAATTAACTTGACCGAGTCATGCAACTGTTGTACAAATTCTGAGCCGAGAATTCTTCTTTCTCCTATTTCATCCCAACTTGTTGGTGATCTACACTTTCGCCCGTACAAAGCTTCGTATGGTGGCATGCCGATACTGGAATGATAGCTGTTGTTGTAAGAGAATTCAATCAACGGCAAATGATCGTCCCAACTTCCTGCAAAATCAATTGCACAACTGTGCAACATATCTTCAATTGTTTGAATTGTCCTTTCACTCTGACCATCAGTCTGCGGGTGGTACGCCGTGCTCATATTCAACTTCGTGCCAAGACATTCCTGAAATTGCTTCCAAAATCTCAAATTAAATCGGGGATCTCTGTCTGAAACTATTGATACGGGTACTCTATGCCTTACTACGATTTCACGCACATACAGATGAACCAACTTATCCAGGGACGACTTCTCATTTATTGGAAGGAAATGCGCCGACTTCGTAAGACGATCAATTATAACCCATATTGCGTCATGTCCGGATTTCGTTCGCGGTAGTCCTACTATAAAGTCCATAGCGATATTTTCCCATTTCCATTCTGGAATCTTCAGGGGCTGAATTAATCCACTTGGTCGTTGATGTTCTGCCTTTACTTTCTGACAAGTATAACACTTCGCAACCCATTCTGCCACGTCTCGCTTCATATTTGGCCACCAAAAGTTCTTCTTTAAGTCTCGATACATCTTGGTGCTTCCCGGGTGGATTGAAAATTTCGAATTGTGGGCTTCATGGAGGATCTCATTCTTTAATTCAGGTACATGGGGAATCCATATTCTGGATGAAAACCTTAGTATCCCTTGCTCATCCCTTTGAGTATTAATCTCCTCTCCAGATAACAGATTCTTCTCTTTCTCCATTACTTCTTCTTGACACTTCTTTATCCTTTCCACTAGTGTTGGTTGAAAGGTCATTGCACGACAAAATTTCTCGACTTTTCCATAAGCAAAAAGTTCCAATTCCAATCTTTCGATTTCCTCAGATAACTATTTTGATGTTATCATCATATTCAGTCTCTCCTTCCTACTCAGAGCATCGGCCACTACATTCGCCTTTCCAGGATGGTAATTTATCGAACAGTCATAGTCCTTAATCAGTTCCAGCCATCTCCTCTGCCTCATATTGAGCTCTTTCTGAGTAAAAATGTACTTTAAACTCTTGTGATCCGTGTAGATTTCACACTTCTCTCCATAGAGGTAGTTGTTAGTGTATACTAAAAATATTTATTTGAAGTATGTACATTTATTTCTGGCCAGTTTATTTGAGAATCATTTGAATGTTTACATGTTGTCTAATATTATATATTGTGAACAATCTAGTATTAAATGGGATACAGAATATTAGATTGTTAAATACGGTTATATAATATAATAAGGTTCACATCACAGGTGGTGTTGGACAATCCACTGGTATGGCTTTAGTATTATTTAGATTAGTTTATACTGACTAATAAATAATACTAGTATACTTTGTGTATATTGAACAGGATCAAATTTAGAATTGTTCCCTTAATACTGATTAAGAAGGAGAACTAAGATTCTATGTTATTATTAATGCTTAGGTTCTTAATCCGGAAATAGTAATTGACACGTGTATATTATTTACATGCTTTGATTTATATATGAAATAATTCTTTTGAATTATATCATTATATTTTGGGAGATGGAATTATATACATGGTGGATATTATTTATTGAAGGAATCCATGTCCTGATAATATTCGGGTTAATGATGTCCCCTTGAAAGCTCAAAAAGATTTAATTATGTGAAACCCTGCAGGTAGAATTTATTTTGGCATAATTAAATAAAGATTGAGTGGATGATCAAGGATAAAAGATATTAATTAAATAAATTATCAGTAATTTATTTAATTAATGGACATATGATATTTTAAATATGGGGAATTTAATAAGCAAATAATATTGGAACCGAATTAATTAAATTACGGTATTAGAAAAGGTAGTGCAAATATTAATTCTTTAGTGGATTGAATTAATATTTAATTACATTGGGCTAGGCTCAAGATGTAATTAGAAGGCCCAACCTAATTATCCATGGTCCCTATTGTAGCCTATATATATTCTTATTCTCTTCTTGCTTGGAATTATGTGAAAACATATTGTAGCCACTAAGGAGCAAGAAGAGAGGATAACTTGAGAAGACGGAGGCCACACTTCGCTCAAGGGAATTTGGAAATACAATAGAAGAGCGTGGAATCAACCATTAACAAGGTAATCCTCTTTTCGTAATCTTTATCGTAAAACGTAGTAACACCCTAAGTCCGTGGTTCCCACAATTGGTATCAAGAGCCTGGTAATGGGTTCTACGTTTTATGATATAATGTCCATGTCGTAATTATATATGCGTGTATATAGTGTTTTGCTTGTATTGGTTTTGATGCAGGTTGTTAATCCACTATTATGGCCATGTATATTTTAATTATGTGTTTGGATCCCACGTGGTTTAATCGTTGTTAATTTTTGTTTTGGTTTCCACGTGGTTTAATCGTGGTTGTAATTTACACGAGGGTTGATCGTGTTAGAATAGATTTTACAAAATTAGTTTTGTATTAGATCTATTTTTTTTGTAATTGTTCCGGGTATTTTGTAATAGTTATGTGCGATCGGAAATCAATTCCGGTAGTTTTTTGTTCCGCTGTGCGATTACAAGGGGCTGCTGTTGATGTTTGGATCGAACAAAATCAAAACAAAACTCACAGAAAAGCAACAGGCGCGCGCTGCGGCCGCTGCGGCAGCTGGGGCTGCTGGGGCCGCAGCGGCAGCTGGGACTGCTGGGGCTGCTGCGGCAGCTGGGACTGCTAGGGCTGCTGGGGGCGTCGGGGCGCGCTTGGGGGAGATTTTTTTTGAGAGCTGGATTTTTTTTCAAGGGCCATAATAGTGGAAAATTTATTTTAATTTTTTCCATTAAATTTTAATTATTACTTAAATTTATTGATTATGTGTGTCGTTAATAATGTGTGTAATTCTTTTAAAATTGCATGTTTAACTTAATTAGGACGACATGGACATAAATTTTATTTATTGCTTTAATTAAATGTTATATGTTGCTAAAATTATGTGTGTATTTTGAATGCATGATTAGACATAATTATAACAACATAGGGCCCCATTTAATTTTAAAATTCCTCAATTTTAATAAAAAAAATCTAAGTGGGAGAGGGAATTAATATGAAATTAAATCCCATGGTCTCCATTATTGGTTGTAGGTAATTTAACATAAAGACGAATATAAATTATATATACGTCACCCATCGTGGCATGTAATTTGTAGTGTCTAGAATGTTATAGAAATTACTAGAACAAACTTCTTAAATTAATAAATTTTAAATGGAATAAATACGGATTTTCTTTATTTCTTATTTGGGGCGATTTTGTCAAAAACGGGTTCATCAAACTTGTAAAGTTGTGGGTTTTAAGCGAGACCGATGTGACTCCTCCACTACCTGGAAATCAAACCATTGATGAATATTGAATTGAAGTATTCTATTCAAGGCAAAATTACGAATATTGGAAGGTATACACGCCACCCATCGTGGCGTACCAAGTTCCATAGATTTCAAATAATTTAAGATTTGATGATGGTATACACTTAGCTATGAAAAATAATATAGTCCACCCCAACGTGGCATATTGTTTAGTAATAGGACCGAAGTAACATTTAAACAAAATTAGGTGGTATACATGTCACACATCGTGGCGTACCAGAAGCTTATGGTGTTTATATGTTAGTGCATTAAATTTTAATAATTGTTAGAGGAATCAATAGATCTTAATAATTAATGCACCCTTATTTATGTGATGTTTTTATGCATGATTCTCAGGATAAAATGGGTTTTAATCCACTATTCACCATACTTAAGGATAACAAACTTACCGGACCTAACTATATTGAATGGAAACGAAATTTGGACATTGTGTTGACTGCTGAGGAGTACAAGTTTTGCACTTATGAGCCCAAGCCTGAACAGCCTGCTGTTGATGCTCCTGAAGATGAAAAAGAGTATTATAAACGGTGGATTAAGGCTGATGAAATGTCACGATGTTACATTCTGGCAGCAATGTCGGGTGTTTTGCAGCATCAGCATCAGTCTATGGCCACTGCTTCGGATATGCTCTTTAATCTCAAGGAACTTTTTGGAGATCAGAATAAGGCTGTTAGGCAAGTAGCCATGAAGGCTTTAATGAACACTCAGATGGCTGAAGGCACACCTGTAAGGGATCATGTTCTCAAGATGATGTCTCATCTGAATGAGATAGAGATCCTTGGTGCTGAACTTGACGGGGAAACCCAGATTGACATTATCCTTATGAGCTTGTCCAAGAGTTTTGAGCAGTTCCGCTTGAATTACAACATGAACAAGAGGCAGTATAGTCTCGCGGAACTGCTGACAGAACTTCAGGCAGCTGAAGGATTATTTCGACAGAGTGTTCAAGTGAATGTGGCTGAGAAAGGTTCTTCCTCTAAGCCGAAAGGTATTAAGAAGAAGAAAAAGGCTCAGACACAGAAAGCTGTGAAGGCAGTGGGAGTTCAGGGTGGTTTGAAAAAGCCTAAGGGAAAGTGCTTCAGATGCAAATAGTCAGGTCACTGGAAACAGGATTGTCCT
The DNA here is from genome assembly GCF_009905375.1 of Apium graveolens. Lineage (NCBI taxonomy): Eukaryota > Viridiplantae > Streptophyta > Magnoliopsida > Apiales > Apiaceae > Apium > Apium graveolens. Next base: position 274,025,453 of record NC_133649.1, read on the forward strand.
CTTCCTAAGAAGACAAACAATACTGGTATGTCTCTTTTTCTAGTTACAGAAATATTTATAGCGGCTATATCTACGAGCACTTGGTGTGTAGATACAGGAGCCACTGATCATGTTTGTAATTCTATGCAGGGGTTCCAACTATCCAGAATGCTTAGAGATGGTGAGATATACGTGTTCATGGGAGATGCTACGAAAGTAGCAGTAGTTGCAGTAGGAGTTATTCATTTATCTTTTGGTTCTGATAGGATTTTGGTTTTGAACAATTGTCTTTATGTACCTTCTTTTAGAAGGAATTTAATTTTGGTTTCTAAACTTGCTTTGGATGGTTATAATGTTTGTTTGGATGGTAATGTTTCTATTATGATGAATAAACGAATTATATGTTCTGGTACATTGCAAGACAATTTGTATATAATTAATCCTAGTCAACCTGCACTGCAACTGCAATTTAGGGAATTGAACAACACATCTTTTAACTCTACTAAAAGAAAGGAACCTTCTAGTTTGAACCAAACATATCTTTGGCACTTGAGATTAGGTCATATTAACTTGAGGAGGATTCAAAGACTGGTAGTAGACGGGCCTTTAAGCTTATTGGCAGTGGAGCCATTTCCAGTTTGTGAATCCTGCTTGGAAGGTAAAATGACTAATAGGCCTTTCAAGGCAAAAGGGAATAGAGCCAAACAACTGTTAGAATTGGTTCACTCTGATTTATGTGGACCCATGAATATCCAAGCAAGAGGTGGTTATGAATATTTCATCACTTTCATTGATGATTATTCTAGATATGGGTACGTTTATTTGTTGCACCGTAAGTCTGAGTGCTTTGATAAGTTCAAAGAGTACAAAGCTAAAACGGAGAAGCGACTTAATAAAAGTATCAAGTCACTACGATCAGATCGTGGTGGCGAATACTTTCTTGGAGAATTTAGGGAATATTTATCAGAAAATGGGATAGAATCCCAGTTAACTGCACCAGGCACACCCCAGCAGAATGGTGTAGCAGAGAGAAGGAACCGGACTCTTTTAGAGAGTGTTAGATCGATGATGAGTTATTCGGATTTACCCAAGTCGTTTTGGGGACATGCCTTAGAGATAGCAGCTTATCTTCTGAACTTTGTACCTTCTAAGTCGGTTCCTAAAACCCCCTTAGAATTGTGGACCGGGGATAAACCGAGTCTAAGACATATTCGAATATGGGGTTGTCCAGCACATGTGCTGAACAAGAACGCGACTAAGTTAGAATCTCGTACAGAAGTAAGGTTGTTTGTAGGCTACCCCATGGGAACGAAAGGATATTTATTTTATAGTCCGAAGAATCGGGATGTCATTGTTAGCACCAATGCAAGATTCTTGGAGGAGGACTATATAATGAATCATAAACCCATGAGTAGTGTCGTTTTAGAGGAACTAGTGGGAGGGATAAATAATACCCATGAAGCTGTAGTACAAGTAGAACAACCACAACATAATGTACAACCTGTCACTAATACCGCACCAGTGCCTCGTCGTAGTGGGAGGGTTGTTCAACAGCCTGATAGATTCATGTTTTTGGGAGAGTCTTCAGACTTGGTCCCTGGTGAACATGATGATGATCCCCGTACATACGAAGAGGCAGTACAAGACAAAGATGCAGATCTTTGGCAAAAGGCGATGGAATCTGAGATAGAATCAATGTATTCTAATCAGGTCTGGGAGCTCATGGAACCACCCAAAGGTATAAAACCTATTGGATGTAAGTGGATCTACAAGAAAAAGAGGGGATTAGATAAAAAGGTGAAAGCCTGGAAAGCAAGATTTGTTGTGAAAGAGTCGTACAGAAGTAAGGTTATTTGTAGGCTACCCCATGGGAACGAAAGGATATTTATTTTATTGTCCGAAGAATCGGGATGTCATTGTTAGCACCAATACAAGATTCTTGGAGGAGGACTATATAATGAATCACAAACCCATGAGTAGTGTCATTTTAGAGGAACTAGTGGGAGGGACAAATAATACCCATGAAGCTGTAGTACAAGTAGAGCAACCACAACATAATGTACAACCTGTCACTAATACCGCACCAGTGCCTCGTCGTAGTGGGAGGGTTGTTCAACAGCCTGATAGATTCATGTTTTTGGGAGAGTCTTCAGACTTGGTCCCTGGTGAACATGATGATGATCCCCGTACGTACGAAGAGGCAGTACAAGACAAAGATGCAGATCTTTGGCAAAAGGTGATGGAATCTGAGATAGAATCAATGTATTCTAATCAGGTCTGGGAGCTCATGGAACCACCCAAAGGTATAAAACCTATTGGATGTAAGTGGATATACAAGAAAAAAAGGGGATTAGATAAAAAGGTGAAAGCTTGGAAAGCAAGACTTGTTGCGAAAGGGTTGTACAGAAGTAAGGTTGTTTGTAGGCTACCCTGTGGGAATGAAAGGATATTTATTTTATAGTCTGAAGAATCGGGATGTCATTGTTAGCACCAATGCAAGATTCTTGGAGGAGGACTATATAATGAATCACAAACCCATGAGTAGTGTCGTTTTAGAGGAACTAGTGGGAGGGACAAATAATACCCATGAAGTTGTAGTACAAGTAGAACAACCACAACATAATGTACAACCTGTCACTAATACCGCACCAGTGCCTCGTCGTAGTGGGAGGGTTATTCAACAGCCTGATAGATTCATGTTTTTGGGAGAGTCTTCAGACTTGGTCCCTGGTGAACATGATGATGATCCCCGTACATACGAAGAGGCAGTACAAGACAAAGATGCAGATCTTTGGCAAAAGGCGATGGAATCTGAGATAGAATCAATGTATTCTAATCAGGTCTGGGAGCTTGTGGAACCACCCAAAGGTATAAAACCTATTGGATGTAAGTGGATCTACAAGAAAAAGTGGGGATTAGATAAAAAGGTGAAAGCCTGGAAAGCAAGACTTATTGCGAAAGGGTATACTCAGAAAGAAGGTATCGATTATGAGGAAACCTTTTCACCAGTAGTCATGCTTAAGTCAATCCGTATTCTTTTATCTATAGCAGCTCATCTCGATTATGAAATTTGGCAAATGGATGTCAAGACAGCTTTTCTTAATGGAAGTCTTGAAGAAACCATCTATATGCAGCAACCAAAAGGATTCATTAAGGAAGGCCAAGAGCATCTGGTATGTAAGCTTAAGAGGTCTATTTATGGAATTAAACAAGCTTCTAGAGACTGGAATATTCGTTTTAATCAGGCAGTCCAGTCATATGGATTTGATCAAAGTCCAAGCGAATCGTGCGTGTATAAGAGAAGTGAAGGTAATGCAGTGGTTTTTCTAGTACTATATGTAGATGATATTTTACTCATTGGAAACAATGTTGAGATGTTGTCATCAGTAAAGGCATGGTTGTTCAAACAATTTGACATGAAGGACTTAGGTGAAGTGGCATACATCCTTGGGATCAAAGTTATAAGGGATCGCAAGAAAAGGATGTTGGCTTTATCTCAAGAGCCCTACATTGATGAAGTATTAGCTCGTTTTAACATGCAGAACTCCAAGAAAGGTTTTTTACCTTTTAAGCATGGAGTTGCTCTATCTAAGAAGCAGTGTCCTTCGACACCTAAGGATATAGAGAGCATGAAAGCAGTTCCTTATGCTTCCGCATGTGGAAGCTTAATGTATGATATGTTATGTACGAGGTCTAACATCTGCTTTGCTGTAGGCATAGTTAGTAGATATCAGTCGAACCCAGGTCAGGAACATTGGAGTGTAGTAAAAACTATACTCAAGTACCTGAGAAGGACTAAGGAGTATATGTTAATTTACAAGGCCTCAGATCTATTTCCTTTGGGATATACTGATTCAGATTTCCAATTAGATAGGGATAAGAGGAAATCAACCTCGGGATATGTTTTTACTTTGGGAGGTGGAGCCGTTATATGGAGGAGTGTAAAGCAGAAATGCATTGCAGACTCCACCATGGAGGCCGAGTACGTGGCGGCCTCTGAGGCTGCCAAGGAGGCTGTATGGTTCAGGAACTTCCTTTTGGACTTAGATGTGGTACCTAATTTGCCTAGGAGCTTGACGGTGTATTGTGATAACACTGGTGCTGTGGCAAATTCAAAGGAACCGCGAGACCACAAAGCAACTAAACATATTGAACATAAGTATCATCTCATACGAGGAATTGTAAAGCGAGGGGATATAGTTGTGGCTCACATATCATCAGAAGACAACCGAGCAGATCCTTTCACAAAGAGCTTGCCAACCAAGGTTTTTGACAAGCATGTGGAAGCGATAGGAGTCAGATGGATGGACACATAGATTTTTATGTAATAGTGGATTAAATAAACACTGATGTACACATAGAATATTTTGAGTATAAGTGGGAGATTGTTAGTGTATACTGAAAATATTTATTTGAAGTATGTACATTTATTTCTGGCCAGTTTACTTGAGAATCATTTGAATGTTTACATGTTGTCTAATATTATATATTGTGAACAATCTAGTATCAAATGGGATATAGAATATTAGATTGTTAAATACGGTTATATAATATAATAAGGTTCACAGCACAGGTGGTGTTGGACAATCCACTGGTATGGTTGTAGTATTATTTAGATTAGTTTATATTGACTAATAAATAATACTAGTATACTTTGTGTATATTGAACAAGATCAAATTTAGAATTGTTCCCTTAATACTGATTAAGAAGGAGAACTAAGATTCTATGTTATTATTAATGCTTAGGTTCTTAATCCGGAAATAGTAATTGACACGTGTATATTATTTACATGCTTTGATTTATAAATGAAATAATTCTTTTGAATTATATCATTATATTTTGGGTGATGGAATTATATACATGGTGGATATTATTTATTGAAGGAATCCATGTCCTGATAATATTCGGGTTAATGATGTCCCCTTGAAAGCTCAAAAAGATTTAATTATGTGAAACCCTGCAGGTGGTATTTATTCTGGCATAATTAAATAAAGGTTGATTGGATGATCAAGGATAAAAGATATTAATTAAATAAATTATCAGTATTTTATTTAATTAATGGACATATGATATTTTAAACATGGGGAATTTAATAAGCAAATAATATTGGAACCGAATTAATTAAATTACGGTATTAGGAAAGGTAGTGCAAATATTAATTCTTTAGTGGATTGAATTAATATTTAATTACATTGGGCTAGGCTCAAGATGTAATTAGAAGGCCCAACCTAATTATCCATGGTCCCTATTGTAGCCTATATGTAATAACCCCAATTTTTGAGAAATTTTGAAACCCTTATGAATAGTGTTTTTGCTGAACGAGAAAACTTTTCATGCCACACTATGTAGGGGTTCTGATATGGATATTCTGAGATTTTATTAGTACTTTATATGGAATATAAGTGTATGTAAAGATCGTCAGAATCCAATTCCGAACACTTTGATTTTTCCCGGAAATCCACAAGATACGGAGAGAATTGAGTATAAGGTAACAGGATAAAAAGGATTTAAATTAAAGGATTCTAATAAAGGATCATAAAAAGGAATATAATGTATTGAGAAAGGTTAAGGGAACCTAAGTAATAAGATCCCGGGTATGATCCTTCAAACGATAAACGAGAACGAAAGTTAAGCGAACCGTATAACAGATCAGCGGTCATTAGGCAAACGATTAGGAAGTTAATCAAAGGGATTAATGGGAATGATGTCATCCAACCAATAGAAAGAAGACAAGGAAGGAAGGATGACATCATGAGGATGAGGTAAGCATGACATGGGAAGGAAGGAGGTGTGGTTGAATAAGAACCACACAAATTCAAGGGCAAGGTAGTAATTTGCTAAATCAAATACAAAAAACCAAGCCAACCAAGCTAGCAAAATCATTTCATCAAAAAATCAAAAACAACCAAGGCATGAGTTCATCTTGCTCTCGGCTTTTTAGCATTTTCAAGGCATAGATTTTTCAAAATCAAAGATCAAAGCTTCCTAAATTGGTAAGAAAATTCCCTAATCATCTTCATGCTTAGTTATGGCTATATCATGAGTTTAAGCCATTAATTCTTTCTCAAACTTCTTCATTTAATCAATGAAGAAGACAATGAATAGTGTTTTCAAGATTTTTAACTTGAAGTTTGTCTTGTTTTCTTGAAGATCCAAGCTTTCTTAAAACTTCTCCAAGCTTCTTAAGGCTTCCTAGCTCCACCCACCACTTCAAGGAAGGTATACCATCTCCTAACCCTAGATTCCTATATATTATAGGATGATTTTGAGTAGTGGGTTGATATTGTATCTTGTTGTTATGATTTAGAGTTTGAGATTTGGTATGGTAGTGAATGGAATGGTAATTATTGTGGTTTTGATTTAAAAGAACTTAAGAATGATTAAAGTTAAGTTTAAGCATAAGTATGAAAGATTAAATTGAATTGGTTGGGGTGGTTATGATGTGATAAGGATGGAGGTTGGTTGTATGTTGGATTTGAGGTTGATTTGGGTTGTTTGTGAATGGGTTAAAATTTGGAAATCGCGTAAACATAGCCGTCATAACGTCCGATTTTCTTTGGACTGTTTTTGTGTATAGCATTAGGGCCCGAGAACCCCCTGCTAGATTGTGACCACTGCCATGTTTAGATAGCTCATGTTACGAGCTTCGTTTTGATATGTAGTTCGTTCGATTCCGATTTACGGTTTAGGAGAAACGACCGTTTCAAGTAACGGCGTTTCGCGAACGAAACTTTTCCCCTCGCCTTACTTTGAAATGTAGGTTAAAGACCAAAAAGGGTTAATTAATGCATGAAACATTTATGGTAAGTGTTTTAGGCAATTGGTAAGTCACTCGAGAAGGAATCGCTTTAAAACTCGTAAAGGTTAAATTATTAAAAATGGTGGAGCCGAGGGTACCCGAGTGACTTAAGCGAATCAGTGAGCGCAAAACAAGCGTTAGAGTCTAAGTTAGTTAAAGTATAGATTTACAAGTGACTTTGGTTTAATTCCAACTTACTTGTTGTTTATAGGTTACCAGACTCGTCCCGAGCCATTCGTAACCCCCAGTCGCTCAGGCAAGTTTTCTACCCGATATACTGTTGTTGTGATGTAAATATATGTATATGCATTATCTTGTGATAGTGCATGATTGTTATTAGCAAATTCTTGCGATATATTGTAGCATGTGATATGGTATATATGCATGCCTCTTTCATATTCTTGAAATATATCTGTTGGTTCAGTTGATAATACCTATGCTAGAGGATAGCGGTAACTTGCATATACCCTTAGTATAGGGACCCAAAGGTGAAAATATTTTCAAAAACCGGGAGTCGAGGATCCCGAGTAGATTTTATATATATGGATATGGATATATATATATATATTTATATATTTATATATATATGGTTATAGTTTTCCAAACTATTAATCGAATAAGGTTTATTCGATAACTTGAAACTTTATTTTATTATTGAATATTATTTCGAATATTATTCGAGGACTTATGACTCTTTTATATTATTATGAATATTATTTGAATATTCATTTGAGGATCTATGACTCCGATAATGTGCTGTAATATATTCTTTATTTTATTAAAGAGTAAGGTGTTAATAATCAAACTTATTTTCGATTATTCAAATAAAGATAATACTTTCATATAAGTATATCTTTGGTTATTTAATGTTTATTTCAAGTATAAGTTTTAATACTTCTACTTCAATTATTTTTATAAAGATTATTCTTTATGGGAATATTATTTAAATAATAATATTCAGTCATTTTCTAAATATTCTGGGGACTGATTTACTTCATTAAATCAGCCTTACTCCAAACACTCTTTAAAGTGTTTTCGAGTCTTCAAAATGATTTTTAAAAGTCAGAGCGGATCCCAAAACTCATTTTTTTATATTTAAGATCTTCCTTTTTAAAGGGGATTTAAATACTCGCTCAAAACCTGGGGAATCCCGCTCTGTGGTGTATTTTATATTCGCAACGAGGTTGCAGATTTGGTAAGTGAATTGATTACTTGCCCAACGTTCGGGAAGTAAGCCCATCTCATTGAGTCGGCATAAGCGACAGGCCGGGGTACGGTCTATTATTGTGTAAGTGGCTGGGTGGCAGTCCATCAACGCGTGAGGGGCCGGGGTACGGTCTAGCGCGAGGTCCTAATGCGGCCAGGGTGATGACCGGTGAGGAATTCATCCATCTACAGTAGAAAAGGTTACTTATTGGTATCTTTTCCTGATCAGCGAGATATCGGGTTTATGCCAAAATTCTTTTCCTTTCCAAAATTCATTGGATGTTTCAAACTCTGTTCATACTTTACATAACAGAGGTTCCAGGAAATGTTTAAAGGGGTATATATATGTGGATATATATATACCGGGACTAAATAAAGTATCTCGTAACTTTATTTCATTCAATAATATTTCAAAGATTGAATCTATTCAAATCTTGTCTTGTAGTCTCATCTATGTGATGAACTTTTAAAACTGGTTATAACTTGAACGGTGGTAGTTCAAGTAGTATTGGGAAAGATATAAGTATATTGGGGTATTTGGTAACCTCATCTTTTAAACTTATATCTAATTAATAATTGTCTTATGAATGACAAAGATTTTCAGAAAAACGTTGAGACAAGGTTAGATATATGAGATCACCTTGCAACGATATTTTTTTATATATACAGTTATACACTGGGACTTTGTGTATATTATGCATGGAAGAGGACTTCCAATATTTTGAAAAGTATATATGTATATATACTGAATATTTTGCGACTTCATCGCATTAAGATATCAAACTTGGTTCATTTCTTTTGACCAAGACTTTCATGAGTATTATGAGTAGGCTCATATATTGTAAATCATTATACATATTATTTTGGTGGGCTTGCTGCTCACCCTTGCTTTATTTCTTCATAACACAACAACAGTTAGGAAAGATGGCCAGACTCCAGCAGACCCAGCGCAAGCGCGTGGGAAGCGTCCCGCGTCTTCCCGTTGATGTTGTAGCTGCTATAGCTGCAGAGGTAGATCTATTGTAGATCAGACCATCTACTTTTGAGAATCAATTATGTATAATTATAACTTGTGGCAGATAATGGCAATTAACTGTAAATTTATCAAGTAATTATTTTGGGTTGTAATAACTTTTAAATTGTGGATTCAAAGACTTGTACTTATTTAAATTTCATCTCTGAGACTATAACGGGTTGTGGTGTGTGTTAGTGTGGGGTCACAGCATAAGGTTATTTATTATTAATTAAGTGAAGTGATATTGTGGAAAGAAAGACCGTGACGACCCGGATCCCCGACCCCGGATCTGGGGGTGTTACAGAAATGGTATCAGAGCTAAGCGTTATAAACCTCAGAGATGATGGGACGCTAAGATAATAAGTTCACTAAGATAATAAGAACTCTTGCCAAGTTCATAGTCGGGCTACCTAATGTAGCACTGACAGTTAAAACCCTTATGGGAACCCTTATAGGTATCGTGATAGTAACATAGTTTGTTCTCGTATAGGGCAGCGGGGGCACCAAACCTTGAGGTTCAGGAGCATCAGCATGAGGATGTTTTATTACAAGTTGGAGATCAAATTGTGAATCCGATGGAGTACCCTAATGAGGGACCGGATAAGGTTCAGATAGAGAATGCTGCGGTTGAGGATGTTATTCCGGAAAGGATTGTGGCTGAGGAGGATCTCATGGAGGATCCTGATGAGAATGAAGAGAGGACCGTTGAGGAACAGATGACCGTAGTCAGGGCGACTACCAGAGCTAGAATGGCCGCGAGGGTGGCCCTAGAGAATGAAGAGTTACCAAGGGCACAAAGGTTAATGAGGGCAGAAGGAGTGGGGCCTTCCACGACCCCAATTATACCAGTATCAGACCCTCTTCCAGAGGCTCCTGTAGACATCCATGAGGTTCCACCAATTCCTGTTCCCCTCCCCTGTACAGAGCCCAGCACATACTGAGGAAATGCCACCTTTATCCCCTGCACCATTGTCACCTGATACCGTGCATGGTTATCCATTTGGATCTCCTGGGTCTGCACCACCTGCCCCCCATGGACTGCTAGATGCTACCACTCAGGCTTCTCTTATCGCTGATTATCATATGACTTTGGGTGGCCTGTCAGAGGCCCGGAATGTTAGGAGTGATCTGTTGGATCGACTTACTGCACCAAGGATTGAGGGTGGGATACTTCCGGCAGGATTAGCGTATAGCATGGAAAGGATTGAGACTACCACCCGTGTTACAGCTAGAGGCCATCTTGAGGGTCAGGTTGATCCAGCTCTACTTGCGACCATCTTAGACCTCATCACCTCTGTGATGGAGCAGGTTAGGGATGTTGTGCGTGCTCGCACCTCTTAATCCATGGTAGTGTGCAGAGCCAGAGCAATCAAACAAGGGTCTCATGTAGCACCGCTTTTGGATAATTAGCCTAAGTTATGAATGATTAGTTTTAATGACGAGATGACTATCTATGGTAGTACTTTTGGGATAGGAGCGATAAGTTCATATGATGTAATCCTCTTTAATATGTTCAGTTGTTGTACCCTCGAACAAATGGTTATGTATATATTCGTTAATTTCAGTTCAGATCAGTTTGATTGTGATAAATCACATTGTTAATTGCTCTATTAACACTTAAGAGAGTGACATGAAGTTTATCGAACTTAAGAATTCATAATTTGCAATCGTGCAAGGACTAAACGAGGGGAAGACTTAAGCAAAGTAAGTAAGACAAATATCCGGAGATTCTCAAAATTTTCCAAGTAATATGCCCCCACAAGGAATAAGATTAAGGGCAAACCTTGAACGTGATAATCAGGGAGGTCGCAATTAAGATATAAAGAACCCGGAAAATAATAAAGTGGAAAATGAAGATTTTAAATTAAAAGATGACCCCAATTATGGGGAGTAGGAAGAAATATTTAGACAAAAGAAAAAAAAAAGCAAAAGCAGAAGTCGAGTAAGGAAAGGAGACCCGAGACGGCACTCCTATACGGCAATTCATGGACCTTTCTAAAAAGGACTTAGACTATTATCCCCAACCACCACCCTGAGGAAATAATGCGGTGAGAAATTCTTTCAGGACCTTTAAGTCGCTAAGCTCTCAGAGTTCCAAGGAACAGGTTGACCTAGTCGAGGCAAGAGCCTGGCTAAAGGAAATATAGGAATTATTTGAGATTCTAAATGATTGACGAATCACAAAAGACTGTTTTTATCACTTACCCTCCTAAGAGAGAGACCACCCGCTGGTGAAAGACCAAGGAAGTCACGGAGCAAGAGATTATAATAAACTGATTTAAGTTCAGTCAATTGTTTTCAGGAAAGTACTTCCCAAGGTTATAGAGATAGAGTAAAAGCTTTAGAGCCAGAACAAAGGCAGACGAGTATGATGAATTGTGAATTTAAGTTGTAAAAGTTGTCAAGATTCGTTCTGAAGACACGAATCCAGAATGACGGAATGTTTGGAATCAATGCTTATGTTGTGTTGGTTCATAAAATAATGATAAGAGAAAGGAATATAACGGCAATAGAGTTTGAGGAATGATAAGGGAGTTGGGTATGAGGAAACCCTAAAGACTCGTAGAAATAGAAATAGAAGAGTATGTAATCGTCAGGATGAGGGTGATTCACCATGAGTTAAAATTGATGGTTGAGGGCATAAGAGATACATATATTTTATCCCCCGTAAGTTGGGAAGATTCGAGGAAACCTTGAGATAATTCGAAGGATAAATAAGGAGACGCGGATAGACTGAGGAGACAAGAAAGTAAGAAATTAAGAAAATTGGATGAAGGAAGTGACCTTCAAGAAGGTGAAGTGTAAGACCGGTGGCATGATACCCAGAAAGGGAGACGCCAGATATGAAAGATATCCCAACATCGAGGTGACTGTTGAGATAAACAACAAAAGTAAATAAGGAATTATTAAGAAGAAGTTCACGTTGAACACGACCAATATCCTCCAGAACATCCTTGTTATCGTTACCAAATTAGGCAAGAAAAGCGGATGACCATTGTTATCTTTTGGAGGCCATATGGATTGACCTCAATTTGAATAAGGATGCTATTATGAAATTAGGTATCGACTATCGAGGTGGGAATGATGAATAAGATAATCTGTCAAGGATATATGACTTGATTTATCCATGGATGGATGCAGGTACCTTTTAAAGGTGGAATTAAGGCTAGAACATCGGTAACTTAAAATGAATCCTAGGGGAATGCATAAAGGTTTGCATTTCACCCTTAATAGGGACAGTATGAGTTTTGACAGTATGATTGGGAAAGGGTTAAGGTAGCAACAACCTTTAAGAATCAGTGGAGAAATTTTTCAGAAGTATATAGACAATGGTTCTAGTATTAGTAAATGGTATTTTGATATGCCCTGTATCTAGGGAATACAGGAGGAACGATTGAAGGATAACCTTAGAGGTTTTACAAGGAGAAAGGTAATATTCAAAATTCTCAAGAATAGAAATGTTGATAAAGGAAATATGACGTAATTATAATGATGCCAAGTGGGGCACATGTTAAACCACGAGAAAGTATGGATCGAACCAGTAATGGTCGAAACTGTTCAGGGCAATTAGGACTTAAGATAAAAGATGTTCTAAGTATGATTAAGAGTCAGTCTTGACAGTGATTAGCCTCTAAAGATTGAGGCAATAACTTATGGAAAAATGGTGATATTTTTTTTTTATTTACTCATCAGATATTAAAGAAAAGCATTTTCACATAAGCTGTGATTGAAATAAGGTAGAAAATTTATTTGGAGGTGGTTAAAATGACATTGACTGTAAGGAACTATTACTATCAGGAAAGGCCAAAGAGGTGGCCGACACTTTAACGGTAAAAGGATAATTGTAGGCGCTTGTGCCAAAGGATACAGTGATGATGGTTAAAAGCTGAAGGTTGTATTATGTTTTGGAAGATTGACATTCCTTCTGATGACTGTGCAATACCCAGCCGTAATAGTAGTTGGTAAAGGTTTAATTCGTGTAATCGCCATGAGCGGGCTATCTATCTCAGAAGATACTATCTTGAGAATAAGCCAGGACCATATTCCAAAAAGGACCAAACAAACCTTTGAGTTAAGTCTTCTATTGAAGGCATATGATTAAGAATGGTATTAACCTGCTATCGTTGCTTTGAGCGAAACTCTTCTGTAATTTTATCTGCTTCATGTCATGTATGTATGTCAGAATCAGGAGTGTTCTTCATGAATCGTGAATGGTGATTATGTTACCTCCTTAGAAGGATTTGATACGACATGTATGGACTTCGTATGGTTAGATATTAAGATTTCATGGAACGTGAATGACGACAGTAGGTCAGTGGTGGACCATAGTAAGGCAGCAATGATTCTGCGAGTAGTGAGCTGATTACAACCGTGAGAGTTGTATTGGAATGGGTGTTGAGATTGAGTACCACTAATCGGGTCGTGGTAGTGTATAAGTTATCATTGATAGACTAATTAAGTAGAGTATCTACCTAGTGAATATTTATTCTTTCTTATCAATAGAGAGTCGTATTATTATATGAGGAAGGTTGCGGTGCAAGCATAGAATCCTAGTAACGATGATGTATAGAATGATATCCCAGATTCGATTTTCGATGTCGAGGGAGTTTCAAAGGTGATTGTGTATAAGCTCGAGGAAGAGCATGGGTCCATAGAATGATGAACGGAATAGAAATATTTAGGCATGGGAAATACGATGTTATAATACTTGATGCTGATATAAATATGTTTATGTTTTGTTCTCCTATGACAAACCTCTATAGTTCAGAGGTAGATTCCAAGCCAGATATTTTGTGGCAGTATATTTTTTTTATATATACAATTCTCTTCAGTTCGTTCTTTTCTCTTCTTTTCATTTCATGTAATCTGAGAAGAACAACCCTTCCAGAAGGGGAGGTATTGCCGAATGACTATCTATCTGTGTGATAGAAGCCGAGTAGGATACCAACTATTGTTTAATTGCTTGTCAAGTACTAAAGGCTGGCCACCTTCTGTACTAACTATGCAATAGGACAAGTGTTCGTGATCATAGTGATCTCTCAATAAATTCCTTTACTTCTATTTGATTGATCAAATTCCGGAAAATAGAAACAACTGAAAAAGGAGTAATAAAGTGGTGGTAGTATGCGGAATGGGAACACATTCGTGATACTAAGGTTGACGTGGTTATTAAAAGGTTATAGAACGCTAACGAGCAAAAGTATAACCAGTATAATATTAGGAACGGAAGGTGATAGTGATTACGAACTGGAAAAGAATGGGTATTGAGAAGCAAAAGCTTTAATGTTAAAAGCTATAATGAGAGTCTGTGCAATAGACTTGAAAGAAATTAGAATGATCACTTAACACGGATTGAGTTTTCTTACGACAATAGATCATATGTCAGTATTGAGATATCGCCTTATGAAATCCTTGAGGGAAGACAATGTCGATCTCCCTTATGTTAGGATGAAGTTGTAGAGCGCAAGATGCTCGGACCCGCAGTAGTCCAAAGGACCAAGGATATGATAGATCTAATCAGAGGACGGCTGGTAGTAGCCCAAGATGGACATGATAAGTATGTTGATTTCACACGAAAGGATAAAGAGTATGAAATAGGGGACCTAGTAATGTTATAGGTATCCCTTAGAAAGGATTGATGAGGTTCGGAAAGAAAGGAAAGCTAAGTCTACAATTTGTTGGACCCTTGGATATGTTAAGACGTTTGGGGAGTTAGCATATGAGCTAGCCCTAACCCCGAACATGTAGCAGGTCGTAACGTGTTCCACGTATCAGTGTTAAGGAAGTATAATTCAGATGCCAGATAAATAGGGGCACATGAGCGCATAGATATGCAACCCGACGTAACCTATATTGAGCAACCAGGAAGGGTTGTTGAGTGAAAAGGGAACAAGTGCTTTGGAGAAGGGTTATCAAACTATTCAGAGTTTGATGGAAGAACCACAATGTGGGAAAATTTACTTGAGAGTTAGAAAGTGTAATGCTAAGAAAGTATCCCTATTCATTTTCTATCTGATTCCGGGACGGAATCCTTTTAAGGAGGGGAGACTGTAATAACCCCAATTTTTGAGAAATTTTGAAACCCTTATGAATAGTGTTTTTGCTGAACGAGAAAACTTTTCATGCCACACTATGTAGGGGTTCTGATATGGATATTCTGAGATTTTATTAGTACTTTATATGGAATATAAGTGTATGTAAAGATCGTCAGAATCCAATTCCGAACACTTTGATTTTTCCCGGAAATCCACAAGATACGGAGAGAATTGAGTATAAGGTAACAGGATAAAAAGGATTTAAATTAAAGGATTATAATAAAGGATCATAAAAAGGAATATAATGTATTGAGAAAGGTTAAGGGAACCTAAGTAATAAGATCCCGGGTATGATCCTTCAAACGATAAACGAGAACGAAAGTTAAGCGAACCGTATAACAGATCAGCGGTCATTAGGCAAACGATTAGGAAGTTAATCAAAGGGATTAATGGGAATGATGTCATCCAACCAATAGAAAGAAGACAAGGAAGGAAGGATGACATCATGAGGATGAGGTAAGCATGACATGGGAAGGAAGGAGGTGTGGTTGAATAAGAACCACACAAATTCAAGGGCAAGGTAGTAATTTGCTAAATCAAATACAAAAAACCAAGCCAACCAAGCTAGCAAAATCATTTCATCAAAAAATCAAAAACAACCAAGGCATGAGTTCATCTTGCTCTCGGCTTTTTAGCATTTTCAAGGCATAGATTTTTCAAAATCAAAGATCAAAGCTTCCTAAATTGGTAAGAAAATTCCCTAATCATCTTCATGCTTAGTTATGGCTATATCATGAGTTTAAGCCATTAATTCTTTCTCAAACTTCTTCATTTAATCAATGAAGAAGACAATGAATAGTGTTTTCAAGATTTTTAACTTGAAGTTTGTCTTGTTTTCTTGAAGATCCAAGCTTTCTTAAAACTTCTCCAAGCTTCTTAAGGCTTCCTAGCTCCACCCACCACTTCAAGGAAGGTATACCATCTCCTAACCCTAGATTCCTATATATTATAGGATGATTTTGAGTAGTGGGTTGATATTGTATCTTGTTGTTATGATTTAGAGTTTGAGATTTGGTATGGTAGTGAATGGAATGGTAATTATTGTGGTTTTGATTTAAAAGAACTTAAGAATGATTAAAGTTAAGTTTAAGCATAAGTATGAAAGATTAAATTGAATTGGTTGGGGTGGTTATGATGTAATAAGGATGGAGGTTGGTTGTATGTTGGATTTGAGGTTGATTTGGGTTGTTTGTGAATGGGTTAAAATTTGGAAATCGCGTAAACATAGTCGTCGTAACGTCCGATTTTCTTTGGACTGTTTTTGTGTATAGCATTAGGGCCCGAGAACCCCCTGCTAGATTGTGACCACTGCCATGTTTAGATAGCTCATGTTACGAGCTTCATTTTGATATGTAGTTCATTCGATTCCGATTTACGGTTTAGGAGAAACGACCGTTTCAAGTAACGGCGTTTCGCGAACGAAACTTTTCCCCTCGCCTTACTTTGAAATGTAGGTTAAAGACCAAAAAGGGTTAATTAATGCATGAAACATTTATGGTAAGTGTTTTAGGCAATTGGTAAGTCACTCGAGAAGGAATCGCTTTAAAACTCGTAAAGGTTAAATTATTAAAAATGGTGGAGCCGAGGGTACCCGAGTGACTTAAGCGAATCAGTGAGCGCAAAACAAGCGTTAGAGTCTAAGTTAGTTAAAGTATAGATTTACAAGTGACTTTGGTTTAATTCCAACTTACTTGTTGTTTATAGGTTACCAGACTCGTCCCGAGCCATTCGTAACCCCCAGTCGCTCAGGCAAGTTTTCTACCCGATATACTGTTGTTGTGATGTAAATATATGTATATGCATTATCTTGTGATAGTGCATGATTGTTATTAGCAAATTCTTGCGATATATTGTAGCATGTGATATGGTATATATGCATGCATGTTTCATATTCTTGAAATATATCTGTTGGTTCAGTTGATAATACCTATGCTAGAGGATAGCGGTAACTTGCATATACCCTTAGTATAGGGACCCAAAGGTGAAAATATTTTCAAAAACCGGGAGTCGAGGATCCCGAGTAGATTTTATATATATGGATATGGATATATATATATATATATATATATATATATATATATATTTATATATATATGGTTATAGTTTTCCAAACTATTAATCGAATAAGGTTTATTCGATAACTTGAAACTTTATTTTATTATTGAATATTATTTCGAATATTATTCGAGGACTTATGACTCTTTTATATTATTATGAATATTATTTGAATATTCATTTGAGGATCTATGACTCCGATAATGTGCTGTAATATATTCTTTATTTTATTAAAGAGTAAGGTGTTAATAATCAAACTTATTTCGATTATTCAAATAAAGATAATACTTTCATATAAGTATATCTTTGGTTATTTAATGTTTATTTCAAGTATAAGTTTTAATACTTCTACTTCAATTATTTTTATAAAGATTATTCTTTATGGGAATATTATTTAAATAATAATATTCAGTCATTTTCTAAATATTCTGGGGACTGATTTACTTCATTAAATCAGCCTTACTCCAAACACTCTTTAAAGTGTTTTCGAGTCTTCAAAATGATTTTTAAAAGTCAGAGCGGATCCCAAAACTCATTTTTTTATATTTAAGATCTTCCTTTTTAAAGGGGATTTAAATACTCGCTCAAAACCTGGGGAATCCGGCTCTGTGGTGTATTTTATATTCGCAACGAGGTTGCAGATTTGGTAAGTGAATTGATTACTTGCCCAACGTTCGGGAAGTAAGCCCATCTCATTGAGTCGGCATAAGCGACAGGCCGGGGTACGGTCTATTATTGTGTAAGTGGCTGGGTGGCAGTCCATCAACGCGTGAGGGGCTGGGGTACGGTCTAGCGCGAGGTCCTAATGCGACCAGGGTGATGACCGGTGAGGAATTCATCCATCTACAGTAGAAAAGGTTACTTATTGGTATCTTTGCCTGATCAGCGAGATATCGGGTTTATGCCAAAATTCTTTTCCTTTCCAAAATTCATTGGATGTTTCAAACTCTGTTCATACTTTACATAACAGAGGTTCCAGGAAATGTTTAAAGGGGTATATATATGTGGATATATATATACCGGGACTAAATAAAGTATCTCGTAACTTTATTTCATTCAATAATATTTCAAAGATTGAATCTATTCAAATCTTGTCTTGTAGTCTCATCTATGTGATGAACTTTTAAAACTGGTTATAACTTGAACGGTGGTAGTTCAAGTAGTATTGGGAAAGATATAAGTATATTGGGGTATTTGGTAACCTCATCTTTTAAACTTATATCTAATTAATAATTGTCTTATGAATGACAAAGATTTTCAGAAAAACGTTGAGACAAGGTTAGATATATGAGATCACCTTGCAACGATATTTTTTTATATATACAGTTATACACTGGGACTTTGTGTATATTATGCATGGAAGAGGACTTCCAATATTTTGAAAAGTATATATGTATATATACTGAATATTTTGCGACTTCATCGCATTAAGATATCAAACTTGGTTCATTTCTTTTGACCAAGACTTTCATGAGTATTATGAGTAGGCTCATATATTGTAAATCATTATACATATTATTTTGGTGGGCTTGCTGCTCACCCTTGCTTTATTTCTTCATCACACAACAACAGTTAGGAAAGATGGCCAGACTCCAGCAGACCCAGCGCAAGCGCGTGGGAAGCGTCCCGCGTCTTCCCGTTGATGTTGTAGCTGCTATAGCTGCAGAGGTAGATCTATTGTAGATCAGACCATCTACTTTTGAGAATCAATTATGTATAATTATAACTTGTGGCAGATAATGGCAATTAACTGTAAATTTATCAAGTAATTATTTTGGGTTGTAATAACTTTTAAATTGTGGATTCAAAGACTTGTACTTATTTAAATTTCATCTCTGAGACTATAACGGGTTGTGGTGTGTGTTAGTGTGGGGTCACAGCATAAGGTTATTTATTATTAATTAAGTGAAGTGATGTTGTGGAAAGAAAGACCGTGACGACCCGGATCCCCGACCCCGGATCTGGGGGTGTTACACTATATATATTCTTATTCTCTTCTTGCTTGGAATTGTGTGAAAACATATTGTAGCCACCAAGGAGCAAGAAGAGAGGATAACTTGAGAAGACGGAGGCCACACTTCGCTCAAGGGAATTTGAGAATACAATAGAAGAGCATGGAATCAACCATTAACAAGGTAATCCTCTTTTCGTAATCTTTATCGTAAAACGTAGTAACACCCTAAGTCCGTGGTTCCCACAGTAGTGTCTCCAAATCTTGAGTGCGAACACTATGGCGGCTAGTTCCAGGTCATGTGTCGGGTACTTTAACTCATGCGGTTTCAACTGTCTTGACGCATACGCGATCACTTTACTGTGTTGCATCAACACACAACCCAAACCCTTATGTGAAGCGTCGCTGAATATTACAAAGTTCCTTGATCATCTGGAAGTACCAACACCGGAGCTGTTACTAACTTCTGCTTCAACTCTTGAAAGCTATCTTAGCATTCTGCACTCCATTCAAACTTTTGATTCTTTTGGGTTAACTTGGTCAATGGCGTGGCGATCTTCGAGAAATCCTTGACGAATCTTCTATAGTATCCGGCCAATCCTAGAAAACTTCGCACTTCCGTAGGAGTCTTTGGCCTCTCCCAATTCATAACTGTCTCAATCTTTGCCGGATCCACTTTAACTCCCTCATTTCCAATAACATGCCCCAAAAATTGAACTTCCTCTAACCAAAACTCACATTTGGTAAACTTGGCATACAACTTCTCTTGTCGGAGTATCTCCAATGCTATCCAAAGGTGTTGCTTATGTTCTTCTTCCGACTTAGAATAAATAAGGATGTCATCAATGAATACCACGACAAATTTGTCCAAATACTTCTTAAATACCCGATTCATCAGATCCATAAATGCGGCCGGAGCGTTGGTCAATCCAAACGGCATTATTAGGAATTCATAATGCCCATATCTGGTCCTGAATGCGGTCTTGGGAACATCTTCTTCTTTGATCTTTAATTGATGGTATCCCAATCTCAAAGCAATCTTCGAAAAGCATTTTGCTCCCTTCAAATGATCAAAAAGGTCATCTATCCTTGGTAGCGGGTAGCGGTTCTTGATCGTTACCTTATTCAACTCCCGATAATCTATGCATAGACGCATACTCCCATCTTTCTTCTTTACAAACAGAACAGGTGCTCCCCATGGCGATGCACTTGGCCGTATCACTCCCTTATCCAATAATTCTTGTAGCTGGCTCGCCAACTCTTTCATTTCTGCTGGTGCCATCCTATATGGGGCCTTTGAAACTGGTTCCGTGCCTGGAGCAAGGTTGATCTCGAACTCAATTTGTCGATCTGGTGGTAAGCCTGGTAGTTCATCTAGAAACACATCGGGAAACTCGCGAACTACAGGAATATCTTCCATGCTGGGGCTTCCTTTTTCTGAATCCACTACATAAGCTAGGAATGACTCACAACCTTTTCTAAGTAGCTTCTTAGCCTGAACAATTGTAAGAAATAGTTGCTCTTGCCTCTGCCCCTTAAATACTACCTTCTCTCCACTCTTCATCTTTAAATACACTCTCTTGGTCTTACAATTAATCTGAGCATTATTCTCTCCTAACCAATCCATTCCTAAAATTATGTCAAACTCTCCCAACTTGAAGAGTATCAAGTCGGCTGAAAACTTATACCCCGAAATATCAATCTCACACTTTGGACAAAATTGATTCACAGGAAACTTCTCTTTGTTCGCAATTACCACATTTACTACCTCACTCATAACCATTTTATCACATTGGAGCTTATCAACAAAAGATTCTGATATGAAAGATCTTGTTGCTCCCGAATCAATCAATACTTTAGCTTTGACATTATTGAGTAAAAGTGTACCTGCTATCACCTCCGAATTCTGAACAGCATCCTTCATCTTCAGATCGAAAGTCCTTGCTGTTGCTTGCGGGGTTGGTGCGGGTGGTGGAGGTAATGCCAATACCTCGGCTGGCATGCTCGCACTAGTACTTGCCACATTCATCAGAGCTTTGACTGGTCCGGTTGCCTTGCACTCCCTAGCTATGTGTCCAGTCTTCCCACACTTGTAACACGTAACTCCTGGCTTCGGTATCTTGCACTCATTCGCCAAATGTCCCTTCTGATTGCACCTGAAGCATGTCATGCTCAGCTTATTACACACTCCGGGATGCCTTCTTCCACAGTGCTTGCATTCTGGTCTCTGGAACCTGTTTTCTCCAACTTGCCCTTGGCTTGCCTGATTGTTCCCCTTCGATTCTTGCCTTTTACCCAAATTTCCTTTCTTTTGAAAATTTTTGCCCTTCTGGAAACCAATCCTCTTTACATTCCGATCTTGTGAACTTCCTGCTTCAGACTTTTCTCCATAAAATGGAACCTTCCTCTTCTTGTTATCCCTCTCTTTCCTTGACTGCATCCCATTATTCTCAATCAGAGCAGCTTTCTGTACTACTCCCGCATAAGTTTCAAGCTCAAACATAGCCACCCTATCTCTGATCCAAGGCTCCAATCCTTGCTGAAATTTCTTTGCTTTTTCCTCCTCAGTGCTGGTATACTTTGTCACAAACCTTGACAACTCAGTGAACTTCTTCTCATACTCCAATACAGTCATGTTCCCTTGCTTCAACTCAAGAAATTTTAGCTCCATCTGATTCTGCATGCACTTAGGGAAATACTTGTCCAGAAATAACTTTTTAAATCTCTCCCAAGAAACCTGTTGAGTGACTTCCATAGCTTTTACTGATTCCCACCAATAGATGACTTCTCCTTTCAAGAAGTAAGTGGCATACGGCGTCTTCTGATCGTCTCCTAACTGTACCAACTCAAAAGCCCTTTTCATCTCCTTGATCCATGTGTTAGCTATCACTGGATCAGTGGTATCATGAAATGCAGGTGGATTCACATTCTGAAAAGCCTTGAAAGTGACAATTTGTCTAGGTGGTACTGGTGGTTCAGGTGGTTGGTGTGGCTCACGGTTATCTTGGTTTTCAATTCGTTGTTGAAGAGTTAGTTATTGTTGAGCTATAGCATTGGTCTGCTGTTGCAAGGTTTCCAGTAATCGAAGAATGTTTGGGTCTGTGGTGGATGTGGTTGTTGGGTTCTTCTTTTTCGGAGGCATAATCCTGAAATAAGAGTTATGTCAAAACATATATGAATAATAAAATGATTCGAGGGTATCGCATGGCATTCTTATTTACATATGGGGTCAAGTTTCCAAATTAAGCAGACATGATGATGCATATAAAAATGTAAAATAACAGTTGAGAGCAAATGGAACAATAGAACATAATTATTGAAATTTTAAAGGTCATAGTACATAGGATTGGGACATAGTCTGTTTCTAGGAATAACAGGCTTATTTAAAGGAAAAACGGAAACAACTGGGGATTCCACAGAGTCTGACAGTACAACAACATGAAAGGTAAATGGAAAGAACTAAGGCTCCACTCCATCTGAACGGGGCTTAGTAGTCTTTTCCTCTCGAAGCGTCTTCACAATGCTCTGAAGCTCATCCGCCACCATCTGAATGACATACTGGCTGGTGCGGTCCCGGTGCGCTGGCATCTCCTCAAGCTTAGTGTTGACGTACTGAACCAAGGTCTCAAGTCTCGCAGTCATCTGCTCCTTGGGCTTCCCTTCGTAGTTTCGGCTGTCTGGATACACGTTCTTCAGTCGGTCTATCAGTCGGTCGTACTTGCCCTGAAGCATGTCGAACTCGCGCCTCAACTCAGCATACACGGAGAAAGCAATAGTGTCGTCCGACCCAGAGGATGACGAGGAATGCGCCCTTTGCTGACAACCAATAAGAGGAGTATTAATAATAATTTACTTAACCTACTCTCTCGCATAATATCTATAACCTACACACATATCCTATATCCTATTTGGGCTGTCCAGGGACTCTAAACCGTAGCTCTGATACCAAAACCTGTCACACCCCCAACTTAAACAGCAAAATAAATATAGCTATTACAACATTTTAAGGGAAGAATACACAACCAACTCCAAGATCTTACAGTTTAGGGTTTGGAACAGCCCAACACTACCAACTATTACATCTGATTACAATTACCGAGTCCTCACATAAACTATTATTACTTATTCTACCTGAGCTCGAACATAAGCATCAGCATCACAGGTCTTACGGGCAGTCTGCTTGAATCCAACTATAGCTGCTAGCTGTAATATCAGGGTAAAGCAAGAAGTGAGCCAAATGCTCAACTAGTGCTAACAGTACGATACAAACATAAATCGAGATATACCTTTAAGAATGACAATGGAAAGACATAACCAATGATAACGAGAGATAAATCTATGTGAGATGGCATCATTTTACTTGTATCAAAACAATTTTAAAATCATGTCTTAATCAAAATCATTTTATGATGCTACGGATTACAGCCGGTGATCAGCCATGAAGTAATCCCGAACCTCGCTGGGTTCTAAAACATTAACGGGAATCCCTAGGCAACTTTTAAGCCTAATATAAGTGTGGAAAGGACTCGCATCTCAGTCCAGATCCACTAATCAAAGAAAACATTTATCCCCCTTTGGGACTAAAAACCCACATTTTATTTATTTCAAAAACTGATGCCGAATTATAACGAAATCTCTTTTTAACAGTAAACATTTTTATCAAGGGATTATAGATCAACTCGAATCACGGGGAAATGGTGCTAACTCTCAGAGCCATGAATCACAAAACTAAACTCTATTAGGGTATCTGAATGGTTTTCATGTATCAAAGTTTGGACAAGGGAATTTAGTGAGGCTATTGGATATTATGAAAGGAAGTGCCAAATTGGGGTTAAAGCAATGGATTCTCGTCAAGGTACAGGTGTTGGATCATTAAGAAGAGAAGCTTCATGAATACTATGGGTGTTAAGGTATGAAGAAATGATTTTTTTTAGCTCAGGATATATCAGAATTGTCAAGCTTTAGGATAAGAAAGAGGGGTATCAATCAATGAGGAATCACTTTGATAAGTATCTGACTTTTAGGGTTCAAGGTAAGGTTCTATAGGGATTCAAGTATCAGGATGAGATATCAATACTTAGGAATCATCAACATGTTAATCAAGAGGATCAATCAAGTAATATTTCAACTCTTCATTTTATCATGGCATTTAACTATCATGAAAGACTTTTGAACTACTTGCAATACGTACTCGAGGGTTCATGGCATCTCTATATAACTCAAAGATAAACAAAAGATACGCTTGATTTAAATATATCAAAATGACTCAGGATAATTGCATTTATATATATGAACTATTTACAGTAAATACGAAGGTCAAGTTGAATCACTTGTCTTGAGAAAGGCTGGTCTGGTCTGACTGGTAAGATCAACTGGAGCTTCACTCGACCTTTATGGCAAGTTTTCCCTCGTCTCGAGATCCTACATAAATAATAATAATCCTCATTATAATATATTTTTACCATCTTAACCTATTTACAACTCAAAATTAAACATGGATGGCACTTAGGCCTATATGCACCTAATTTTATATTCACCTTTAAATTACAAAAGTACACACATAGCCACATAATCACATATCATATATTAACACCAAATTACACCATATATACCATAATGCAACACTAGGCTTGGATGATCTCGACTTACCACTTAAGTCACTTGGTCGCTAAACTAGACAAAGTCTTCAAATTTTGGCTTCCTAACTCGATGTGCCTTTACTAAACCATCCAAGACCTATTGACCCTCACTTGTGCCTTTTCCTCTACTGACCTTATACTATCTTACAACTATGGTGGTCGACCTAATACTCATTTCTAAGTGTTCTAAAACTATGTGATAAGTGAAAGTGCTCACTGGTGCAAATTTCAGAAT
Source organism: Apium graveolens (assembly GCF_009905375.1). Taxonomy (NCBI): domain Eukaryota; kingdom Viridiplantae; phylum Streptophyta; class Magnoliopsida; order Apiales; family Apiaceae; genus Apium; species Apium graveolens. Next base: position 274,050,428 of record NC_133649.1, read on the forward strand.
GACAACTATAGTTTCTTGAGTGCATTAGACACTCTTAAACTACAAGTTTTCCTTCAAAACTTTTACACAAGACTCTCCTGACCTAAGGGCATCTCAAAAACTTGAGGTGGCTCAAGGGCCTGGCTCGGGCCTTCTTGGGCCTAAGCTAAAAGTCCAAGGTTCCCCTGTTTTTCTGGGCAGAAAACGCCCTGACTTGAATTAACTTTTGACACATGGTTCTAACTCATAACCTATGAACTATGGTTGGAAAAACTTCTCTGACAATCCCTCTAACTAAGGCCCAATAGGGCCTAATGAGGGCCTACCCTTGACATGGTCAAATCTTCCTATTTCTAAGTTGCAACAAAACTGTCCCCTGCTGGACAGATTTTGTGATTCTACTTGTGCACCTAACCAAATGACATGCAAACCTCCAACCAACTCCTAAAACCTTTTATATACTCCCAATACCAACTTCTGGTAGCTTGGGCCTCAAAGTGCACATCAATGACATGGTCAAAACTCACTCTAAACCTCAGGGTACTAAACTGATTTTCTGCAGAAACTATAACTCTCATTTTCCAAGGTTTTTGACTTGACAAACTCAACTAACAACAACTCAATACTTAAACCAAGACTTATACATGGTAATCTACTGAACTAACTCCCTTATTCTCAAAATACCCTTGGGTGAGATCATCCTTACCTAAGGTACAATTATGGCAAACAAAAGAAACTACACTTCACAACTCACAAATCTTCATGCTTTTGAAACAACAAGGTATATTTTTTTTTATAAAAGATAACCACGAATTATTACCATGCAACAAGAAGTATAAATCAATATTAACACATTATTCCTACTGAAATTAAGGCTCTCTAACAAAATCTTTCCAAATGATCAAAATCTTACAACAATCTAAGAGAAATCCACATGCATGCATGCCTTCGGGTTTTTCAATCCAAAACAACACATTTTCTACATATGTTCCATCATAAAATTGACATGCAAGCCTAGCATAAGATATACCTAGATGATCACTTAGAATGCAAGGAGTTTTATCAAATTTTCACTACAAAATTCAAGTCATTATCACATAAACATGTAAAAATTGAACAAAACAACAAGAATTATCTCAAGGACCATTCATTCGGCTCCCATATGGTCATGGCCGAATGAATTGGAAGGGAATGGCCATTTAATCATCAAGAGTTTCCTTCTCAAGACTTGGCACTTATCCATTCCTTGTAGTCCTCTCAAAAACAACCTTAAATCCATAAGAATCAAGATTGTATTTTGAGTTTCACTAAAACCTTTACATGCAACCTTTTAAACTTAAACTTTCTACTCAAAAATCTTTGAAATATGAGTGATCATGGTATGGGAAGTAAAATTTACTTGTGTAAAGATTGGAAGCTTGGTTGAGGATTGAAGAAAAAAAATGGGGAGGGGGTTTCGGCTTTTAGCCGAGAGTGAGAGGGGAGAGTCGAGAGGAGGGGGAAAAGGAAGGAGGGAGGTGTGGAATGATGGAGTGAAAAATGAAGTGGTAATCATATTTGTTTGGTTTTTATGCTTTTGATTTGACCCCAAGTGAGTGAATTTAAGAAATGACACAAGTATCCTTCTAGCTAAAGTTAGGTAGATTTGCATGCAAGGACAAAGTGGTAACTTGGTTAGTAGAATGAAAGTGAGTGGGGTTGGAAATGTCTTCCTTGCCCCTTAGTTAAATGGAAGAGTATTTGCATGCAAGGATAGCTATGTAATTTGCTAATTATAACAAATAAAATTTGTAAAGATTTATTTTTATAAAATAAAATATAAGTTCAAAAAGTATAAAATTTATACCATAAAATAACTTGGATTTTTAGAGTCTTTTTAAAATCATTTTCACAATTTGTGAACAAAATACTTTTTAAAAGAAAATTTTCCAAGGATTAGAATATTCCTTATGAATCGAAAAATAAAGCAATTAAATAAACTCTTGCTTTGAAAAATCATATAGTACATAAAGCAAATTTATAATGCAGAAATTTTCATTCACACAAACGTATAATCATTAGCTTTATTATTATACCAAATCCAAAAATAATATTACACGAAAGTACCGGTCGTAACAATATAAGTTTTTCTTTGCTGTTTCTTAGAAGAGCTTCATATTTTGCTTCCTGTTCAAGATAAACTTTGTCTTTCTTTGCATTCTTGGGTTTCCTGCATTCTGTAGCAAAATGGCCTAGTTCATCACAGTTGAAGCACCTTATCTTTGATCTGTCAACAGATCCAGTTTTGTAACCATTTTTGCTATCAGATGTGTACTTCCATTTTCCTTTCCAGCTGTTGTCTTTGTTGAATGATTGTCCTTTACCCTTGAAAAATCTTGGCTTCTTTACTCTAATATTAGAGAAATTTCTTGCCAGATAGGCCATTGACTTATCAAGCTCTTCAAGTTCATCTAGGGTGTAGAACTCATCTTCTTCCAATTCCAGAATGACTTGTTCTCGTGAATCATTATTTCTTTGCTCACTTGCTGAGGCAACTGGAATCTGGGATCTTGGTTCTGAAAGGAATATGTCCTAAGTCCAATCATGTATTAGGATTTAGGAATAACTTCCTGTGTAATCTGTTTTGATTTTATTGATATTAATAAAAGACTTGTTTTGTTTTTATTACGGGCTTTATCTATTTAAGTGTTTAAATAAGATATACCATAGTTTAGAGTAAAGCTTTTTATGAATTATGATGAGATCATAATAGTGAGACCTAAAAGATGATAACTCTAAACTTAAATAGTTCCTGGTCGTAGGATTATTAACTGGTAATTAATAATCCGCAGAGATCGGTACATACTATGCTTGCTTCATTATGAAGGATGTATGTTCTCATAGATATTTGTGTGGTGACACTATAGCTAGTATGTAGGTGCTTATTATAGAATAAGTTCACTGAACATGACTCGCACAGCTGAACAACTGATGGAGTTCACTCACGTGTCAGCAGTTGTTCACATAGTGATAGTTGTACAAGTATCCTTAGACTTGAGGTCTTCATAGTCATCTTGTGTACACTGAACTATACTTTGGTTTAGTTTTTAGTCTCCAGCGACAATTATTAGGGCTCTAATGGGTATAGGAATTTGTACAAGAAGATAGTATATGATCAATAAAGGATCTACCCCTTTCAGTGAAGGAAGCGAATGTTCAAGGCTGATCCACTTATGCTAGTTCAGGAATCTCTGGCCAGAGTAAATGAAATTAGAAAGGAGTTTCTAATTTGCATAGAACTAAGCATAGTAAATGGTAAGCAAGTGATTGAATTAGATAGGCTTGACACGAGATCCATGCCTTGTATTTAATCGGGACATTGTAGGGTAGAAGGAGTTTATTGTACGGTAACTATTCACTGAATAGGTTCTTGGTATTCTAAGCAGTGAATTCGTATTATCTGATAGACGCGATATGCTGAGAAGTATCCCTCATGATGTAGAATAAATATGATTAATTAATTAATAATACTTAATAAATTAGAAATTTTATATAAATAATGATAAAATAGTTTTATTATTATTTATTTCTACTACCGGCTTAATATTGAACCTACAGGGTCACACCATAAAAGGAGAATGATTTAATGGTGGAGGAATTAATTAATAATGGCTAATAATTATTTATTTATGAAATAAATAATTAATTGGCAAATTTAATAATTGATTAAATGAGATTTAATTGATTATAAATTAATTAAGAAAAGTTCTTAATATTATTAATTAAGGATTTAATTTTTGGAAATTAAATCAAGAGAGAGGATTATTTATAAAGTGTTTAGAAAAAGAATTAATAATTAAAAGGTGTTTTAATTATTAATGAGAATAATAAATTGGATAATAATAATAATATTTATGGGAAAAATTTCAGCTGAAAATTTTGCCTATAAATATACTATTATAAACCCTATTTTTATTCTAACCCCAAAATTTTATAAAACCCAATTCTCTCCACCTCCTCCTCCTCCTTAACGTCGTTTTCTTGGTGGATACCGGTGGAGTGCTTCACGTTTGAGGAGCAGCTGCTAAGGATCTCCGATCGTTGCTCTTGGATCGCATATTAAAGGTTAGTAATCGATCCCTATGTTTTTACCATGATTTATATGCTTTTATTTAGATTTTATATGTGTAAAAGTGTTTTACCATGCCTCCGCTGCGATTAAAATCCAACATTGGTATCAGAGCTTAGGTTGTATGCATATAGATCTGCGGTAAAAATTTCAGAATTTTATGTGCTTGTATGAATTAATTATGATTTTTACAAGTTATATCATGGATTAATTTTGTCTGATGAGAAATCGTTTCTCAGAATAATTTTGAATGTTGATTTGGGTTCTACAAGTGTTGTAGATCGTCTGGGTATTTTTTCATAATTTTATGATGTATAGATTTTTTATTATGAATTTTTGAAGTTCTTACAATTAAATTCGTAATTTATTAAGTATAAATATATATATATAGTATATATATATGTTTGTATTATCTGTGTTGTTTATGTTGCTGTTGAGATAAAGGCACATGTGATGTGCTGCTGTGAATAGTACGGTGGCACGGAAAGAGAGAAGAACAGCACGGCGATCGAAAAACGGCGACTGACGTAAACAGAACGAAGGACCGCGTGTGGGGCTCACGCGCTGGCGTACCACGCGCGGCGCGTGGTAGACACGCGCAGATGACATCGTGCTGACGTCATGCTGACGTCATCAGATGACGTCATGCTGACGTCAGCATAGGGGGTTAGGCGCGTGGGGTGCGTGGGGCGCGTGGAGGAAACTCAGACACGCGCTGTCAGGCGCGTGTGCGCGTGGGGGCGCGTGGGAGACCTTCTTTCGGCGCGTGCGGGCGCGTGGGAGACCTTCTTTCGGCGCGTGCGGGCGCGTGGCAGCTCAGAATAGGGCGTTTTTGGTGCCGTTGGATTCGTCTTTTCGAGACGCTTCTAATGGTATATTATATGATATTTTATGAAATTGTTTTGAACTGTTTATAGCTGACAGAAGTGTTTTAAAGCTGTTTTTGATCGTTTGAATTGCTTTTAAGTGCTTCATGTGATACATAGAGATGTATAATGCTTAGACCTATATGCTAGATGATGTAACATGCCTACCTTGATGTTTATTCATGTTTATATATGTGATATATGCTTAGTTTATCATGCGATGATAGATTTAGGTGATCTTAAATGAACATAAGGCATTGTTAGACAACCTAGTATAGTGAAAGTGTTTCATAACCTTAATAATAATATTATGAATACAATCATGAGATTCTTGTGTTTATGAAATACGTAATTGAATATGAATTTTCGATATGAGAGAAAGGATGATTCTATCAACAACAGATTTCTATCTGTAAGAAAGGGTTATTAAGTGACGCCCTTGACAATGCTCCACCCGATCTGGGAATCATCTGATTATTGATTATTGATTTGAAATATTTAATTTAAAAGGAAGAATCTCTTTATAATATGATTATGATTGTAACGTAATATAATCCCTCTAAAATTAAATAATATCAAGTAGTAATTGGCCAATGATACAGCGGGCTTGTGTCGGTCATAGCCTTCCAACATGATAGAAAAGTAGTTCTTATTTTTGAATCATTGTCGGTTCGTGCTACAGCCGAGGGCTTTGATTTTGAAATAAGAAATACTTGTCTATTACATAGAGATGTGTACATTGAATAAGAATCTAAAGGTCGGTACGTGCCACAGCCGTGGGCCTTTGGGGACTGATTTAATTGTACGGAATGTTGGATTAGACTTGACTTAGAATATTGAGTTTGGCGTGCCACAGCCGTGACTCAATTATTCAAGAGGCTAAAGTTTGATTAGGGAATAACATTAGATGTAATTGACAAGAGTTGTCTGCCTATTGAACATTACATGGCGTTTCGTGCCACAGCCGGGGTTGTGTAATGGAATGTAGGATCCCTATTCCCACTAGCATTATGAATGCTTAATTTTTCACGTAGGGGGTTGAATAAATTAGATAAACTAGTGGGAGCCACTTATGAATAAAGACCCGATTCATATAGTGTTTTAAAATGAAATCGAATATTTGCTAAGTGTTGTTATGTGTTTATCATTTACAGATTTACAATATACATTATGTCTTCTGCACTATCACTCAGGAGCATACTAGATGCTCATAAATTGACTGGTCCTAATTATGCTGACTGGCTTTGAAACTTGAGAATTGTTCTCAGGATTGAGAAGCTGGAATACGTGATTGACTCACCTAAGCCTACTGAACCTGCTAGCGATGCACATAATGATGAATATGTTGTGTATCGTAGGTGGATAGATGATGCAAATGTTGCTCAATGCATCATGCTAGCTTCCATGAACATTAAGCTACAGAAGCAACATGAGCATATGGATGCTCACACTATCCTCATGCATCTACAAGAGTTGTATGATGTGGCAGGGAGGACAGCTCGATATGAGATATCGAAGGAGCTGTTCGGTTGTAGGATGTCTGAGGGATCATCTGTGAATGACCATGTACTTAAGATGATCAATTTGATTGAACGTCTTGGACAACTTGGTTTTGCCATGGATGGGGAGCTGAGCCAAGACTTGGTCTTGCAATCGCTTCCAAGTTCGTTCTCGCAGTTTGTTGTGAACTTTCATATGAATAAGTTGGATGTCAGCCTGCCTGAACTCCACAACATGTTGAAGACTACGGAATCGAATTTTCCCCCTAAGAAGAGTTCTGTTCTTCTAATTGGTGAAGGTTCCAATCCTAAGAAAAGGAAGAGGAACTCTTCCAAGAAGAAGAAAGTAGGTGAAGAAAAGTCGGTTCCACCATAAGCTAAAGACCCCAAGAGCAAAGTTATTTGTTTTCACTGTAACAAGGTGGGGCACTGGAAGAAGAAATGCAAGGTTTACCTTGCAGAATTGAAGAAGAAGAAGGGTAGTGAGACTACCGCTTCTGATTCAGGTATGTTCATGATAGAAGTGAATACGTCATTAAATCAAATTTCTACTTGGGTATTAGATACCTCCTGTGGTTCTCAAATCTGTAATTTGTTGCAGGGACTAAGGAGAAGTAGGACTCTTGAAGAAGAGGAGGTGATTCTACTGATGGGAAATGGAGCAAGAGTTATTGCTGTAGATGTAGAATCATTTCATTTACATATGCCTACGGGCAAGACTATTATTTTAAATAATTGTTATTTTGTTCCCTCGATTGTGAGGAATATTATTCCCATGTTAGACTTGGCTGGATTTTCATTTATTATTGAAAATAATGAATGTTCTATTCTTAGAGATAATATTCTTTATGGACGTGGTGCTTTAAATAATGGTCTGTATATATGAGACATAATTTACTTTAGATTGAACAAACTAATAAAAGAAAAGGGATGATGAAAATCTCACTTTATTGTGGCACTGCAGTCTCCATTTAGTGGACGTGGAAAAAGGACTGCAAATTTGCTAGGAATGGTACACACAGATGTATGTGGACCAATGTCTAAGCAAGCCATGGGTGGATTTTCATACTTCATTACTTTCATGGATAATAGATCTAGATTCGGATATGTGTTTGATGAAACACAAGTCTGAAGCCTTTGAAAAGTTCAAAGAGTATAAGTATGAAGTGGAGAAACAACCAAACATAGTATTATAACTCTTCGATCAGATTGAGGTGGTGAATACTCTAAAGGAGTGTTTCTAGATTATCTCAAAGTAAATGGTATAGTCTCCCAGTGGACTCCTCCAGATTGGTATCTGAAAGGAGAAATGGAACTCTATTAGACATGGTTCGGTCCATGATGAGCTATGCAAATCTTCCAGTATTCCTATGGGGTTACGCATCGGAAACCTCAGCATATTTACTGAATAAGGTGTCTTCCAAATCTGTTCCTCAAACACCATATGAGATATGGAAAGAAAGGAAACCGAGTCTTAAACACGTTAAGATTTGGGGATGTCCAGCTTATGTCAAGAAAGTTGACCCAGATAAGCTGGAATATCGATCCGTAAAATGTAGTTTTGTGGGATATCCTAAAGAGACTTTAGGGTATTACTTTTATACCGATCATCGGGTGTTTGTCTCCAGACATGCTACCTTCTTGGAAAAGGAGTTTATCATTGAAGGAAATAGTGGGAGCAAAATTAAACTTGATGAAGTTCAAGAAGCACAAATTGCTACGGATCAAGTGGAAACACTTGTTCTGACTGAACAACCTTTTGTGGAACAGCCCATTCATAGAACAGGGAGAGTGTCTTGCCAACCTGAGAGGTAATATGGCCTTATCATTGAGAATGACAATGAGTTGTCGATCATTGATGATGACGACCCTGTGACCTATAATGAGGCTATGAGTAGTGTTGACTCAGAAAAATGGTATAGTGCCATGAAATCCAGAATGGAATCTATGTATACGGTATACAAAAGATAGATTATAGCAGATGGCCAGGTGGAGACCTTTAAGGCCAGGCTTTTAGGAAAAGGATTCAAACAAAGGCAATGGATTGACTTTGATGAAACCTTTTTCCTGTAGCCCTGTTAAAATCAGTTCGGATTTTGCTTACGATTGCTGCTTACTACAACTATGAGATCTGGCAATTAGCCAGATGGTTTTCTTTCCAAGGGAAAAGAAAACCTAGTGTGTAAGCTGCTGCGAACCATATATGGTTTAAGGCAAGCTTCTCGTAGATGGAACACCCGTTTTGATGAGACAATCAAAGAGTTTGATTTTATCAAAAACATGGATGAACCATGTGTCTACAAGAAGGTTAGTGGGAGCGCGGTAACATTTCTTGTATTGTATGTGGATGACATACTTCTTATAGGAAATGATATACCGATGCTGCAATCAGTCAAAGTATGGCTATCAAAGAACTTCACCATGAAGGACTTGGGAGAAGCATCCTACATTCTCGGTATGAAGATCTATAGAGATAGATCTAGAAGAATGATAGGTCTTACCCAGGGTATATACATCCAGAAAGTGCTTAAAAGGTTTAGCATGGAAAACTCCAAAAGAAGTCTCATACCGATGAGTCATGGAGTGTCCCTTTCCGAAAAAATGTCTCATAAGACACCTGAGGAAAGAGAGCGTATGAGTAAGATTCCTTATGCTTCAGCAATAGGATCTATCATGTACACGATGTTGTGTACAAGGCCTGATGTTTCTTATTCAATTAGTGTGACGAGCAGATATCAGTCCAATCCAGGTGAAGACCACTGGAAAGCAGTGAAAAACATCCTTAAGTACTTGGAAGGACTCAGGACATTTTTCTTGTTTTTGGCGGTGAATCTGAGTTGAAAATAGAGGGTTATACTGACTCTAGTTTTCAATCAGGGAGTGATAGCAAATCCATGTCAGGGTACGTGTTTACTCTAAACGGTGGTGCGATAAGTTGGAAAAGTTCCAAACAGTCGACAACGGCTGACTCCACAGCGGAAGCGGAATATATAGCTGCAAGTGAGGCTGCAAAAGAAGCTGTTTGGATGAGGAAATTTGTTTCTGAGTTGGGAGTTGTACCTAGCGTCGAAGAGTCTATTGTGTTGTATTGTGATAACAATGCAGCAATAGCACAAGCCAAGGAACCTAGGTCTCATAAAAATTCCAAACATGTCCTACGGCGCTTTCATCTGATTAGGGAGATTGTTGAAAGATGAGATGTCAACGTCGAGAGAGTTGACACACATAACAACATACCAGACCCACTCACAAAGCTACTTTATGAAAGTCACTTTGATCGTCATAAAGACAATATGGGTATTAGATACCAGAGTGATTGGCTTTAGTACAAGTGGGAGATTGAAAGGAATATGTCCTAAGTCCAATCATGTATTAGGATTTAGGAATAACTTCCTGTGTAATCTGTTTTGATTTCATTGATATTAATAAAAGACTTGTTTTGTTTTTATTACGGGCTTTATCTATTTAAGTGTTTAAATAAGATATACCATAGTTTAGAGTAAAGCTTTTTATGGATTATGATGAGATCATAATAGTGAGACCTAAAAGATGATAACTCTAAACTTAAATAGTTTCTGGTCGTAGGATTACTAACTGGTAATTAATAATCCGCAGAGATCGGTACATACTATGCTTGCTTCATTATAAAGGATGTCTGTTCTCATAGACATTTGTGTGGTGACACTATAGCTAGTATGTAGGTGCTTATTATAGAATAAGTTCACTGAACATGACTCGCACAGCTGAACAACTGATGGAGTTCACTCACAGTGTCAGCAGTTGTTCACATAGTGATAGTTGTACAAGTATCCTTAGACTTGAGGTCTTCATATTCATCTTTTGTACACTGAACTATACTTGGGTTTAGTTCTTAGTCTCCAGCGACAATTATTAGGGCTCTACTGGGTATAGGAATTTGTACACGAAGATAGTATATGCTCAATAAAGGATCTACCCCTTCCAGTGAAGGAAGCGAATGTTCAAGGCTGATCCACTTATGCTAGTTCAGGAATCTCTGGCCAGAGTAAATGAAATTAGAAAGGAGTTTCTAATTTGCATAGAACTAAGCATAGTAAATGGTAAGCAAGTGATTGAATTAGATAGGCTTGACACGAGATCCATGCCTTGTATTTAATCGGGACATTGTAGGGTAGAAGGAGTTTATTGTACGGTAACTATTCACTGAATAGGTTCTTGGTATTCTAAGCAGTGAATTCGTATTATCCGGATAGTCGCGATATGCTGAGAAGTATCCCTCACGATGTAGAATAAATATGATTAATTAATTAATCATATTTAATAAATTAGAGAATTTATATAAATAATGATAAAATAGTTTTATTATTATTTATTTCTACTACCAGGCTTAATATTGAACCTACAGGGTCACACCATAAAAGGAGAATGATTTAATGGTGGAGGAATTAATTAATAATGGCTAATAATTATTTATTTATGAAATAAATAATTAATTGGCAAATTTAATAATTGATTAAATGAGATTTAATTGATTATAAATTAATTAAGAAAAGTTCTTAATATTATTAATTAAGGATTTAATTTTTGGAAATTAAATCAAGAGAGAGAATTATTTCTAAAGTGTTTAGAAAAAGAATTAATAATTAAAAGGTGTTTTAATTATTAATGAGAATAATAAATGGGATAATAATAATAATATTTATGGGAAAAATTTCAGCTGAAAATTTTGCCTATAAATATACTATTATAAACCCTATTTTTATTATAACCCCAAAATTTTATAAAACCCAATTCTCTCCACCTCCTCCTTAACGTTGTTTTCTTGGTGGATACCGGTGGAGTGCTTCACGTTTGAGGAGCAGCTGCTAAGGATCTCCGATCGTTGCTCTTGGATCGCATATTAAAGGTTAGTAATCGATCCCTACATTTTAATCACGATTTATATGCTTTTATTTGGATTTTGTATGTGTAAAAGTGCTTTTACATGCTTTTAAAGGATCTCCGGTGAATGTGTTTTTATATTTTTCTGTTTTTCTCGAAATATCTGTGGTTGTGAACAAAGTAAATCAAATCTTGTAGTAAAATGTGTTAAGACTGAAATTAAATATGCAACAATGAATAACACAGATATTTCAAACTCACTTAATTTTATATTAAAATTAAGAATGTTTTGCTACAAAATTTCTAGGCTCCTTGTTGATAAAGAGCTTAGCTTCTTCCTTAAGAGAATACAAGAATTTCTTGATCTAATTGTTACTTCTAACAAAGCACCAGTGTTAACTTTATATGATAGTTAACTACTAGTTTACACATTTTATAATAAGAGATGTTAATCACTTTAGTAAACTGTCACTAATCATTCCAGTTTTGGAAAAGTATATCTTCCATTTCCGGCTTAGCATATCTTTGCATACTGTGTTAACTTTGATCTTCCTTTGTCAGTTAATCTTCACCCTTGATCTTGCACACTCTTGAAGCTGCTTTTTGTAGACTTGTCAATCCAACTGGTTGGATTGTTTGTTGATTGTTAATCTTGGATAATGAACTGATCTGCAATTTGTACTTTGAGATTTTACCTCCGAGATCTCCAGTTAGGCATATAGAGATCTTGACATCTCGATAAGTATATTGACTTATCGAGATCTCTAATACTCCATAGTTGATTTGACTTGTAGAGGTCTCTAAATTCTCTATAAGAGAATTTAGCTTGACAAGATCTCTCATCTTCATATCTTCACTTTGGCTTATCGATATCTCTGAGTTCTCTAGTGACTTGTTGACTTGCGATAACTCAGAGTTCTTTAGTGAATTTTGACTTGTCGATAACTCAGAGTTCTCTAGTGAATTTTGACTTGTCGATATCTCTGAGTTCTCTAGTGAAATTTTGACTTGTCGATATCTCTGAGTTCTCTAGTGAAATTTGACTTGCCGAATAACTCAGAGCTCTCTAGTGAATTTTGACTTGTCGATAACCCTGAGTTCTGCAGTGAAGGAATGACTTGTCAATATCTCCAATCTTTATGTCTTCAATTTGGCTTGTCGATATCTCTAAGTTCTCTAGTAGCTTTCCTGAGTTCTCTATAAGTAATTCTGGAGTTCTCGAATGACTTCTCTATAACACTAAATTTGTGACTTGTAGAGATCTTGACTTAGAACATTTTTATCAAAACAGATTTTTTCAACTTCAAACTTCTTCATAATTCTTCTGAGGCTATGATCTTCTTGATCTTCTTCCAGATAGAATTCTTAGACTTGATATCGTTTAAAGAAATAGACTCCAGTCTGCTCTTTAACATTTTTACAGACTTTAAATGTTACAATACAAAACGCAAACTAAGATAACAATACAACTTACTTAGGGTTGTCAATTTGACTTAGTCTTGTTATTGTATATACATGTCTTGCACAACAAACTTCTTGCAGTCGTGAGGATGTTTCTTTAAAACAACTACATCACCTACAAAAGAGCATTGACCAAGAACATCAACTCCATTAGGGTAGTGGCTGTGAAAATTGATAATTATTTGGAGAAAAGGATTGTTGTAAATATCAATGATGGTAGGTGTGGACAGATGTCTCTAGGTGTCTCTTCCAATTCTCAGAACCTTAAGAGCATCTGAGCTGGATGTAGTGATTAACAAGGTACATGTAGTCATCACAGAGGACACCCAATTACTTCATGAACTTAAAAAGGCTCAGATAGATGCTATTACTGAAGCTTATCTATATTCAAGCAAGGGGGTGGCCTATATATGTTCTCAGACCAAGAAATGCAAGATCATCAATGTTCCCAAGAACTGTGTTAGAGGAATCATGAGGCTAATTATGACTCTTCAATCTGATCTGAAACGCAAAAAGAACAAGAAAATTGAAGATGACAAAATGATCAGAATTCTCGAAAGGTATCTTGTAAATGCTGACACCATATTACCAAACTCATAATACAATTTAAAGGATGACAAGGATGATGATGAGCTGTAATAACCGGGAAAATTATATGAATATTATGTGTTAAATAAATACATATTATGTGTTTTATGAATTTAAAGTAATTGTTTCCATGATATGAGATGTTATAACTGTTATGTATGTTTCTGTGCCGGCCAGAAAAATTTTCGATTGATTAAAAATATGTTTAAATTGCAATTATATGAACTTATCTGCAATCGGGACGCGTATTTATCAGCGTCTTTATTAAGATACCTATTTTATTTGATTTTATGTGCGTTTGAATGTATTTTACGTGTTTTCGGGATTTTCTGGTAATTTAGGGATCGTTTCCGTTTTTCAAAAATCAACGGACCGGGACCCCACCGGGACGACAAACCCCATAAAATCGATGTTTTTATTTTTATAAAATTATTCGTATTTCAAATACCCTTTATTTTTGTATTTTTAAATTATTCACAATTTTTGGAGAATTTTGACATTAATTTTGTATTTTATCGTTTTTAAAAATATTCTCCGTAATTATTATTTTGGGGCCTTATTATTATAATTAAAGGATTAAAACACCCTTAAATAATTTTGGGGATATAATTTGTTGTAAGTATAAATAGCTGATTCCTCTTTTATTTATTATTTTTATTTTATTAAAAATTCAGAAGAAAAAAATATAGGAAAATCAGATTGGGGGTTAGGGTTTGAGTTCTTGAGGGCAGAGATTAAAGTCCAAAGTTGAAAGTGATTCCGGGATCCGTTTGTGACGTTCAAGTAGTCGATGTAAAGCTCTCTTCAAGCTCTAGCTAACGATATAAACATCATTAACTGAGGTTGATTCTTCTGTAACTTCATTTTTTTCAATTTTTTTGTTATTTAAATTCGATTTTGATTTTAGAAGGATTGTTTGATGTTTTGATTGCTTGATTGATGTTCCTGGGATCCTAAGGATCGATTTGGTATATTGATTCATCGATTTTGATTAATATTTCATTAAAATCGAGTTCTTAGTTTTATAGTTTTTTTTATTTGATTTTGTTGATTATTCCTGGATTGGTGATGGATTTTGAGGATACAGATAGCTTGTAAATGCTGAGAGGATTGATTTAAGCTATAAACCGCATTGTTTGGTTCAGGAACGAGCGAAATCGGTTTCTTTCCGATGAGTTCATCAGGAGAACTTGAGTTTTGATCGGAGATTACAACTCCGATGATGGTTGTTGATTCTGGATTGACAGAGTCGTTTGTATCGCGATTTAGAATAAGTTTGAGGCTGAAATCAATTAAAAAGAACTCGTTTGGCCCCAGGTCGAGGTTGCCGGAATCCGAGAGGGACTCGCCGGTTTCTGGATAATTTCCCAATTTCCGGCCTAGTTTTTCACGAACTCCGGCCACCGATTTTCTTTCCCGCCGTTTGATCTTGTGGAGAAGGAGACTGCCATCTGAAAACCTGTTTCTGTTAATTTCTTTTTACTTTTATTTCAAAAATTCATTTTCTTATTTTTAAAAATCATTTAATTCAAAAATACAATTTGATTTAATTATTTATAATTCATTTTAGTTAGTTATTTATAAATTTAATTAATTGATTAAAAATTAATTAATTAATTAATTTTATTTATAAAATAGTTAAATAAATGTAAATTATTTATAATTAATTCAAATAATTCCTAAAAATTATCTTTTAGGTTTTAAAAATTATATTTTGGTATTCAAAAATCAATTAATATTATTATTAATTGATTTAAATTTATTTATTTCTTATTTTATTCATAATAATTAAACCGGTCGTCCGTTTAATACGAAACGAACGCGAACAGACTCAGAAAAATATTGTGCTCTTAATAAAAATACTTTTGAGACCTAATTTCTTTTATATTGCAATGTCATTTGATTTGTGTATCAGTTTGAGTCGTTATTTTGATCGATAAATGTTATTATTGACCTGATTTTAATTCTAAACACCCTAGGACCTATTTTTTAATGATCTGACGTATGTGTTACATGGAATATGTGATTACGTGTTATACGAATGCCATGATTATGTGTTACGTGGTATGCATGCTATCTGTTTACAGTTTAAAATGCCATGCTTAGTTATAAACTAGTCGGGTTTATGTCAAGACGTATAGTACGTCGATTGAGTTTGGTTTTGTCAATTAAGATAGTCCTTTTGTTTATAGAATCGAGTAGCAAAGAGCGTAGTCAAGTGTTAGACGGAGATAGTAACCAGCAGTTATAAGCAGAGTTATAGTAAGAAGTTATCGAGCATACCAGGCAAGTACCCTAACTTCACTTATCGTTCAAGTGACGTTTATTTCGCATCATATTATGCAATTATTTATATCATCACATATCATTCAAGTGGTATTGACTCTAAATTTATCCTTTCAATTTCTCTACTATTCTAAGTTCATAATAGTTAAATATTTTTACATTTCGCTACAACTTACTCTATACAGCAAAGCTTTGAATTGAGATTATCGAATAACTAATTGTTCTGGTTATTTCGCCATTGGTTATTGAGAAAACTCCGGACCATGAGAAATGGGGAGTTATGTGGTTAAGGATGTCATTTGATTCGACTCCTTTGACGAAAAATTGTTTTTATGGGTTGGATGGTTGCGTAAGAGGCCGTGGCAACGGTCCAGTATGAGCTATGTGTTATACGGGATATAATACCTTGCTAGGCCGATATATGCCTTGGGTACCTTTTGTTTAGTTGGATATGCTTCGGCATACCGGTGTTGCTCCGCGGCTGATCACCGGCGGCAACACACCGTCGTTCGAGGATTCCAATCCCAAAACATAATATATTGCAAATGTTGTTTATTATCAAATATATATCAGTTTTGATACTGTTCAGTTATTGTAGTTTGGTTTTGTTCATCAGATATACTGTTGTTGTTCCAAATAATAAGCTATTTACTGCTTGTTGAGCATTTCTTTCGCTCATACTTGTTTCATATCTTGATTCTTTCAGCTAGGCCAGGGCAAGCTTGAGTTCCAGGTCGGACTAGAAGTTGTGTGCTTGTAGATAGTTTTGTGTGTTTCCAGGTAGACAGTTTGCGACGATTAACTAGCCTAGTGGTTTTTAATAAAATTTGAATAAGTTGTAAAACTAATTAGAATTATGGTTTATAATAACAGTTGCTTTGTAATAGTGCCTGGTCCATACTATAACATGTGATCGATCCAGTACAGGTGAAAGGGGTCATATTTACTATATTATTCTGCTGTGATTATTTTATTTTGGTTTATTGGCTAGTGACCCCCAAGTCTAGACCCCGGATTTGGAGGGCGTCACAGGTTGGTATCAGAGCCACAGGTTATGGTCACTGAAACAGGCTTAGGATTGTCATAGGTAAAGTATAGGACGATCACATAAGATAGGCGTGTGTAGTTTAGCTCTTATAGGGTTAAATTTAGGCTAATTGGTTGGGGGTAGTTAAGATGTTTAGGTTTCCTGTTTTGCGTTTAGCCTTAGGCCTTGTGTCATTGCCCTGCTATTTTGTTGGTTTAGTTACGATTTCAAGCAAGGATTTAAAAGGTTTGGATAACTCGAAGTAAATTTTCTTTGTGTTATTATTCTCGAGATAATAAGCAGGATTATGTGATAATCATGTCGCTTGTGTTAATATGGTAGTAAGTTTATTATATTTTGGGAAGAGATACTGTTTGTGAATTTTGATATATTAAGGAATTGCTACATATTTGACACAATGCTTGACCGATTATTATATATGTTGCTTGTTTTCTTACCAGAATAATGGCACCAAAGAGAAGGAATAATTCAGGAGAGGATCGTACCGAGAGCCGTACGGATCCAGCGATTATCCAGATATTGGGACTGATCCAGCAGCAGATGTTACATCTTACGCAGCAGCAAGCAACAACAATAGCAGCTGTGGCGCCCTCCAAACCCGGGTCAGAAGTTTAGGGGTCCACACACACACACGCCTTATTTATAACCTGCTTATAGCAATAATAAGATAACAATAATATGCAGTGGCCCTATTTACCAACTACCACGGATCGCAACAGGTTAAAGTATGCACACAAGCCACACATCTACATATATTACATACTGTTCAAATCCCAACTATTCCAAACTCAAAACTGAGTATTAAACATTATTACAAACTTTTAAAGACTTAAATTATCCCAAAAAAAAACCTACTAGCTTAGCTCGATCAACCTGAACCCCTAGCTCTCGCGCTGGACTGGGGATCCGCGGTACCAACTGGTTCCTTCTTAACTAGAAAAGAACATAAACAATATCGCACAAATGAGCTAACTAGCTCAGCAAGTCACAATGACAAAACTGAGAATAATGATCATCAAGTGAACATGATTATGATATTAAGTGAACAATGGATTATGATTTAGAATTGGATATTATATTTTCATGTTAAAAACCAAGGTTAGGCTGCTGATCAGTCACGCACTAACTCCGAGCAAAGCACACAGCACTGCTCTAACTACTTGATCCAAGGCACACATTGGCCTAACTTGACCATTATATGGTCTGACCACGAATCTGGTCCATAATTTTATAAAAACAATCCAATTCTAACATAATAACAGAATAAGCAATAATAATCAATAACCAGAATCATCAACAACAATGAGTGTTTAACAATGAAAGGGTTTCAATCCTTGTAAGGATCAATAAGGTAATTTCAAAGCTTGGATGCTGGGTAATGAAAGAATTGGATAACAAAGGAATCAATGTTTTAGGGTTTCAAGGATTTGGTCTTTTAAAGCATAAAATACAAAGATTTGATTGTGTAAGCAATCTGGTTCAGTGTTTAATATTTAGTTTGTATGTATTTGTGGAGTAGGATCGTATACTTGAGGTTCGTGTTTGGGTATACAACAATCAATGGTCTAGAAAGAATCAGATTACGGCTCAAGATCAATAACTGGAATCAAGGTTTAGGGTACAGTGCTTCAAAGCACTTGCAATATCAACAAGACTATCAAGTACTACAATATCTCGAGAAAGTTCAGAACACTTGCCTGGTATTAGCTTACTACACTGCACTCGCTTCCAATCACAATCGTCTTACTCCTCAACTACCTGTTTCCCTTTCCTACGCCTTGCCTCTTCTGCTCACATATCATAAGCATCTATCAATAATCGACTCATAGAGTTCTATTCAACACATACTTCTATCTACCCTTCGTTTTACCCAAATCCGATTAACGGATTGAAAGTTATGCAATAATCAAGTAAACAGCGAATATATAGACTGATAGTCAATTAACAAGTCACATATAGCACATAATACATCACGTAATCAATGATATATTATTTATAAAGAAGTCTCAGGTCATAAATAGGCTTTCTCATATTTAAAATGATTTTTAAAACATTTTCCGGAATTAAAACGGGTCGTTGGATCAATTTTGGGTTAATAAACAGGGTTCGGTAGGCCAATTCTAGCTCCGAAATAATTTTATACTAATTATCGAGCTTTGGAAATAATTTAGAATAATATTTTAAAGCACGAAACTATTTTTCGGAATTTTTAAATCATTTTTAAATAATTAAATCTAATTAAATAATTGATTAAAATTAATTAATAATTAATTAAATCAATTAATCACTTAATTTTCGAATTAATTGACCAATTAATTAATTAAAAATTAACTAAAATTAATTAACTAATTAATTTAGATTTATTTTTGAATTAAAAATAATTTTCAGAATTAAAATAATAATTTTCAAAATTTTCAGAAATTAAAAATGAATTTTTATAATAAAAATAAATAGGAAATATGATTTTTAAACATTTTATAAACAGGAATCCTATTTTTGAAAACTTTGCAAACTATAGGGACTAAACTTCACCATCTTCAAAAATACAGGGACTAAACTGCAATTTTGCAGTTTCAGTCGCCGGAAAATCGGGGGTGGCCGGAGAACTCACCTCCGGCATCCTCCCACCACCATCACCTCCGAAATTAAACTACACAACACCAGGAACCTATATCTACAATCAAAATTCATCAATAACCTCAGACTTGGCCGGAATTTGATCAAGAAACTCGCCGGTTTCCGGCGGGTTCGACGTAAACTTCAAAACACAACTCCCTTCTCTACAGACCTCGTTGATTCATGAAACTTGTACGACTAGATTGCAAATTTCACAGAGAATACAATACACTATACCACAACATCAATCTATTTCAGAATAAGAAACCCCCAAATTTCAATTAAGAACATTCATACGGGTTATAAACCCTAATTTTAAAATTCGAAAATCAAACTCAAATTTGAACATGTTATTGATCTCCAAATCAGACATATAATATATCAAAATCATCAGGAAAACAAGCTCTACAACATGCAATCATCAAATCATACAATCAATCATCCGAACAAAAATTCATATTTTTAATAAATTTAATTCGAAAATAAATAAATTTCCAGAAAATAAACCTTTGATTCTGCAGTGAAACAAAGCTCAGAATCTGATAGAACACTTCAAATCCTTCGTTTTGGTTACTCAAGCTTTGAAAACAGAGATCGGTAACGCCTTCGTTTTGCTGTTTGATTTTTAGAACAGTTTATGTAATTAGGGTTTTTCTCTGAAAATTATAGAATTAACTATCTGCAAATGATTTTGATACGAAATAAAATACGGAAAAAGGCTATTTATATTTACGGAATATTAGTATCCCGTTGGATCATTCCGGATATAAAACGGTACGTTTATTTGTAAAACCTGATCCAAACGGTATCGGTTTTCGGGATAATTATCCAAATCAATACAATTTGTACTGCGGTCTTGGTCTCAGCGCCTGGTTACACGTATTACGAAGTGATAATTGTGATAGTTTAATAAAAAGCTCCCGTTTATCGAAAATACGGGTTTTATTGATTTACCGAAACGAATATTGTATCGAAAATGTTGCGCCGGGACCCGCGCAAGACAAACCGTACGCCGGATCGAAAAAGTCGAAACATAGAATATGCTCGAAATATTACAATTAGGTTAGGAAGGAGTTCTCGGAAGAGTTTCGGGTTCCAAAAATGTAACAACGGTTGACGTCGGTTGGTTCCCGTTTTTATAAAATAGATTTTAAATACTCGGAAAAAGATTTTATAAATTTCATATGATCCTTATAAATCCATAAATCAACATAAAAATAATTAGGAAGATATGACAATTATCTATGTTTTATTTTGGACATATAAAAATTAAAATACTCAATTAATATTATTTTTGAATATCCAAGTACAGATAACATTTAACAATTAACTCACAGAATGGATACTGAACTCACATAATAATTATTTAATAGTATAATAATTATACGATATATCCCGGATATTATAGCAGCAAGTAGCAGCACCACCTGCAGTGACTTTTAAGCAATTTCAAGCTGTGAAGCCACCTGAGTTCAAGGGAAGTGCTGATCCTGTGGAAGCCAATGCATGGCTCAAGGAAATGGAAAAGGCTTTTGAATTAGTTGGAGCAGGGACTGAACAAAAGACCAAGTTTACAAGCTACTTTTTAAAGGGCGAGGTGAACTATTGGTGGGAATCCACGCGAGCATTGGAAGGAGGTGAGTTTATAACTTGGGAGAGTTTCACAGAGTTGTTCCTCGAGAAGTATTTCCCGAGGTATATGAAGAATTAAATGGAAATCCAGTTCTTGAACCTGACCCAGGGAGATCTTACTGTAGCTGAGTACGAAGCTAAGTTTACTGAGTTAGCGAGGTTCGTGCCAGACCAGGTTGACACGGATGAAAAGAAAGCAAGAAGGTTTGAACAAGGATTGAGATTTTGGATTCAGAATAGGGTGGCCATGTTTGAATTGACTTCATATGTGGCAGTAGTGCAGAAAGCGATGGTGATTGAAAGTAAGAGTGATATGTATCAGAAAGGGAATGATGGGAAGAAAAGGAAAATAGAAACCTCAGGAGGAGGCCAACAACAAGGTAACTTCCAGGGCCGTTTCAATAAAAGGCCAGAGTTTCAGGACAACAAGAGTGTGGGATTTAAGATAACCACAGCCAGGAAATGGGAATCGTTTTCAGAATTCAAATCAGCAGAGACCCAATCGTCCACCTGCGTCAGATTGCAAATTTTGCGGTAGAAGGCATTTTGGGATTTGTAAGGCTAATGTGTTGTGTTATAAGTGCAATCAGAAGGGACACTATGCTAATGAGTGTCGAAGTCAGACTACAACTCAGAAATCAGGGACAATGTGCTTTAAATGTGGAAAGATGGGGCATATTGCCAGGGACTTCCAGACAACTGAACCAGCTGCTAAGGTGCCAAGGATTGAAGGACCACCAGCAAAGGACCAGCCAAAGGCTAGGACATTCAATATGAATATGAAGGATGCTATTCAAAGCTCTGACGTGGTTGCAGGTACGCTTCCAGTCAACTCCGTAGATGCTAAAGTTATATTTGATTCTGGAGCTATAAGGTCATTTATTTCTCAAGATTTTGTCGATAAACTGTATTGCGAAGTTAAGTTGTTAGAACAAGCATTAATGATAGAGTTAGCTAATAAGAATCAAGTTTCCGTCGACTAAATGTGCCCGAGGTGTGATATCGAGATAGAAGGACATCATTTCCATGCCAACTTGATACCTTTTAAGTTGGGAGAATTTGATGTTATCTTAGGAATGGATTGGTTGTCCAAAAATAACGCTCAGATTGACTGTAAGAATAGAAAAGTAAGACTTCAGATATTGGGTAGTAAGAAGAAGGTGATATTTCGAGGAAATAAGCAAGTAAAGAAGTTCTTAACAATCGCTCAAGTGAAGAAGTTATCGCGTCAGAATTGCGAGGCGTATTTGGCCCATGTTATAGACACCAGTAAAGAAGTTCCAGCACTAGAAGCGATTCCAGTTGTCAATGAATTTCCAGATGTCTTTCTAGACGATCTTCCAGGATTACCTCCCGACAGAGAAATTGAATTTGCGATTGACTTAGCACCCGGAACCGAACCAGTTTCTAAAGCTCCGTATCGGATGGCACCAGTGGAGATGAAAGAATTGGCAACTCAGTTGCAAGATCTTTTGGAGAAAGGAGTTATAAGACCAAGTGTATCCCCATGGGGTGCACCAGTACTGTTTGTCAAAAAGAAGGACGGGAGTATGCCACTGTGTATTGACTATCGAGAACTGAATAAGATAACCATTAAGAACAAGTACCCGTTGCCAAGGATCGATGATTTGTTTGACCAATTGAGAGGCGCTGTATGGTTTTCTAAAATAGATTTAAGATCCGGATATCATCAACTGAAGATCAAGCCTGAAGACATTCCGAAGACCGCATTTAGAACCAGATATGGACATTATGAGTTTCTAGTAATGGCATTTGGATTAACCAACGCACCAGCAGCTTTCATGGATCTAATGAATCGAGTATTCAAGAAATATTTGGATAAATTCGTGATCGTGTTCATAGACGACATCTTGATCTATTCTAAAACAGAAGAGGAGCATGCAGAGCATTTGAGGATAGTTCTGGAGATACTGCAACAGGAGAAATTATACGTAAAGTTTTCCAATTGTGAATTTTGGTTAAAAGAAGTACGATTTCTTTGGCACGTGATTAGCAATAAAGGAGTGGAAATGGATCCAGCGAAGATTGAAGCCATAATCAACTGGGAGAGGCCCAAGACATCAACAGAAGTACGAAGTTTCATGGGATTAGCAGGTTACTATAGAAGATTTGTGCAAGATTTTGCGAAGATATTTACGCCATTGACAAAGCTCACCAGGAAGAATCAGAAATTTGAATGGGATGAGAAGTGCGAAGAAAATTTCCAGTAATTAAAGAATAGATTAGTATTTTCTCCAGTACTAGTCTTGCCAGATGAATAAGGAAATTTTATGATTTACAGTGACGCGTCATACAAAGGATTGGGATGTGTTTTGATACAGCATGACAAGGTGATAGCCCATGCTTCAAGACAGTTGAAACCACATGAAGAAAAGTATCCAACTCATGATCTTGAATTGGCAGCTATAGTGTTTGCATTGAAGATTTGGAGGCATTATCTTTATGGAGAAAAGTGCGAGATCTACACGGACCACAAGAGTTTGAAATATATCTTTACCCGGAAGGAATTAAACATGAGACAATGAAGATGGCTAGAACTAATCAAGGACTATGACTGTACTATCAACTATCATCCAGGAAAAGCAAATATGGTGGCTGACGCGCTAAGCAGAAAAGAAAGGTTGAATATGATAACTTCATTCGAGGAGTTAATCAAGGAATTTGAGAAGCTTGAAATAGAGGTCAGTACCCCAAGTATGTCTACAGAGGTATTGTGTGCAATGTCTTTTCAACCAGAATTATTAGAGAAAATAAGAAAATGTCAGGAAGACGTAATGAGCCATGAACGAGATAGTTTGACAGGAGAAGAAATATGGAGTCAAAAGGATGATAAAGGAATTCTAAGATTTTCTTCCAGAATATGAATACCCAATGTAGCCGGGCTGAAAGATGAAATTCTCTGAGACGCTCACAACTCCAGATATTCATTTCATCCCGGGAGTACGAAGATGTACCTAGATTTAAGAGAAAACTTTTGGTGGCCAAGCATGAAGAAAGAAATTGCATAATAGGTAAATAAGTGTTATACTTGCCAGTGAGTCAAAGCGGAACATCAAAGGCCCAGTGGACTGATACAACCATTGGACATTCCAGAATGGAAGTGGGAGCATATCGCGATGGATTTCGTAGTTGGATTACCGAGGACCAGGGCAAATCATGATGCTATTTGGGTTATTATCGACAGATTGACGAAGTCAGCGCATTTTCTTCCTATCAACGAAAGATTCTCAATGGATAAATTGGTTCGGTTATATCTTAAGGAAATTGTGACACGACATGGAGTTCCAGTATCCATAGTTTCAGATAGAGATCCTCGATTTAATTCAAGGTTTTGGAGAAGTTTTCAAGATTGTCTCGGAACGAAGCTGAACATGAGTACCGCGTATCATCCGCAGACAGATGGTCAAAGTGAAAGGACGATTCAGACTATTGAAGATATGTTAAGGGTATGTGCACTAGATTTTGAAGGTAGTTGGGATGAGCATTTGCCATTAGTTGAATTCTCCTACAACAACAGTTATCATGCCAGCATTGGGATGCCGCCTTACGAAGCCTTGTACGGGAGAAGATGCAGATCTCCAATATATTGGGAAGAAGTTGGTGAGAGAAAGATTTTGGGTCCAGAATTGATCCAGCAGACAAAGGAGAAAATAGAACTCATTCGGAAAAGATTAATAGCAGCTCAAGATCGTCAACGCAAATATGCTGATCCTGCCAGAAAGGATATGGAATTTGAAGTTGGTGAAGCAGTGCTATTAAAAGTTTCTCCTTGGAAAGGTCTATCAAGATTTGGGAAGAAAGGAAAGCTGAGTCCGTGTTATGTTGGTCCTTTTGAGATTTTGAAGCGTGTGGGAAAGTTTGCTTACGAATTAGCGTTACCACCTCACATGCAGCATATTCACAACGTGTTCCACGTGTCAATGTTGAAGCGTTATTTGCCTGATTCGAACCATATGATAGAATACGAGCCAATCGAGATTCAGCCAGATTTATCTTTTGTAGAGCAACCAGTGCATATTTTAGATAAGAAAGAAAGAGTACTTAGGAATAAGTCTGTATCTTTGGTGCGAGTCTTGTGGAGGAATCCCAAGGTTGAAGAGTCGACCTGGGAGTTGGAAAGCGAAATGCGATCCAAGTATCCTCATTTAATTTCCTAGGCTGATTCTGAGGACAAAATCCGTTAAGGGGGGAAGGATGTAATAACCGGGAAAATTATGTGAATATTATGTGTTAAATAAATACATATTATGTGTTTTATGAATTTAAAGAAATTGTTGCCATGATATGAGATGTTATAACTGTTATGTATGTTTCTGTGCCGGCCAGAAAAATTTTCGATTGATTAAAAATATGTTTAAATTGCAATTATATGAACTTATCTGCAATCGGGACGCGTATTTATCAGCGTCTTTATTAAGATACCTGTTTTATTTGATTTTATGTGCGTTTGAATATATTTTACGTGTTTTCGGGATTTTCTGGTAATTTTGGGATCGTTTCCGTTTTTCAAAAATCAACGGACCGGGACCCCACCGGGATGACAAACCCCACAAAATTGATGTTTTTATTTTTATAAAATTATTCGTATTTCAAATACCCTTTATTTTTGTATTTTTGAATTATTCGCAATTTTTGGAGAATTTTGACATTAATTTTGTATTTTATCATTTTTAAAAATATTCCCCGTAATTATTATTTTGGGGCCTTATTATTATAATTAAAGGATAAAAACACCCTTAAATAATTTTGGTGATATAATTTGTTGTAAGTATAAATAGCTGATTCCTGTTTTATTTATTATTTTTATTTTATTAAAAATTCAGAAGAAAAAAAAAATAGGAAAATCAGATCGGGGGTTAGGGTTTGAGTTCTTGAGGGCAGAGATTAAAGTCCAAAGTTGAAGGTGATTCCGGGATCCGTTTGTGACGTTCAAGTAGTCGATGTAAAGCTCTCTTCAAGCTCTAGCTAACGATATAAACATCATTAACTGAGGTTGATTCTTGTGTAACTTTATTTTTTCAATTTTTTTGTTATTTAAATTTGATTTTGATTTTAGAAGGATTGTTTGATGTTTTGATTGCTTGATTGATGTTCCTGGGATCCTAAGGATCGATTTGGTATATTGATTCATCGATTTTGATTAATATTTCATTAAAATCGAGTTCTTAGTTTTATAGTTTTTTTATTTGATTTTGTTGATTATTCCTGGATTGGTGATGGATTTTGAGGATACAGATAGCTTGTAAATGCTGAGAGGATTGATTTAAGCTATAAATCGCATTGTTTGGTTCAGGAACGAGCGAAATCGGTTTTTTTCCGATGAGTTCATCGGAGAACTTGAGTTTTGATCGGAGATTACAACTCCGATGATGGTTGTTGATTATGGGTTGACAGAGTCGTTTGTATTGTAATAACCCCCAAAATTTTCAACTTTTTTTTTACAACCCTTGTGAATAGTGTTTTTGCTGAATGAGAAAACTTTTCATGCCACACTATGTAGGGATTCTATTATGGATATTCTGAGATTTTATTAGTACTCTATATGGTATATGAGTGTATGTAAAGATCGTCAGAATCCAATTCCGAACACTTTGGTTTTTCCCGAAAATACACTAGATACGGAGAGAATTGAGTATAAGGTAACAGGATAAAAAGGATTTAAATTAAATGATTATAATAGAGGATCATAAAAAGGAATATAATGTATTGAGAAAGGTTAAGGGAACCTAAGTAATAAGATCCCGGGTATGATCCTTCAAACGATAAACAAAAACGAAAGTTAAGCGAACCGTATAACAAATCAGCGGTCATTAGGCAAACAATTAGGAAGTTAATCAAAGGGATTAGAGAGAGTGATGTCACCCAACCAATGAGAAGAGGACAAGGAGGGAAAGATGACATCACAACATGACATAGGCATGACATGGGAAGGAAGGAGATGTGGTGGATTATTAACCACACAAAATCAAGGTTAAATTGGTAATTAACCAAAAACAAAACAAAACCAAATCAACCAAGCCAAATAATTCATTCTTCATCAAAACAAAAAGAAACCAAGGCATTATTTTCTTCATTAGCTCTCGGCTTTTTACTATTCCAAAGGCAAGAAAATTCAAAATCCAAGATCAAGGCTTCCTAAATTGGTGAGTTAATTCCCTAATCATCCTTATGCATAGTTAGGGCTATATCATGAGTTTAAGCCATCAATTCTTTCTCAATATTCTTCATTAAATCAATGAAGAAGACAATGAATAGTGTTTTCAAGTTTTTAACTTGAAATTTTTCTTGTTTTCCTTTAAGATCCAAGCATCCCTAAGACTTCTCAAAGCTTCTTAAGGCTTCCTAGCTACTCCCACCACTTCAAGGAAGGTATATCATCTCCAAACCCTAGATTCCTATGTTTAATAAGATGATTTTGATTATTATGGTGATATTGTAGCTTAATGTTTGTGGTTTAGAGTTTGGGTTGAAGTGGTATTGAAATGGAATGGTAAATCTTGTTGTTTTGGTTAAAAGAATGTAGTATAGTTAAATTCAAGCTTAGGCATAAGTATGAATGTTAAAATTGAGTTGATTTGGGGCCGTTGTAATGTAGTTTAGATGGAAGTTGATTGGGTTGTGAATTGGAGTTGAAATTGTGGTTGTTTGAATTGGTTTAAATTTGGGAAATCGCGTAAACATAGCCGTCGTAACGTCTGATTTTCTTTAGACTGTTTTTGTGCATAACATTAGGACCCGAGAACCCCCTGCTAGATTATGACCATTGCCATGTCTAGATAGCTCATGTTACGAGCTTCGTTTTGATATGTAGTTCGTTCGATTCCGATGCACGGTTTAGGAGAAACGACCGTTTCAAGTAACGGCGTTTCGCGAACGAAACTTTTTCCCCTCGCCTTACTTTGAAACATAGGTTAAAGACCAAAAAGGGTTAATTAGTGTATGAAACAATTATGGTAAGAGTGTTAGGCAGTTGGTAAGACACTCACGAAGGAATCGCCTTAAAACTCGTAATGGTTAAATTATTAAAAATGGTGGAGCCGAGGGTACTCGAGTGACTTAAGAGAATCAGTAAGCGCAAAACGAGCGTTAGAGTCTGAGTTGGTTAGAGTATAGATTTACAAGTGACTTTGGTTTAATTCCAACTTACTTGTTGCTTATAGGTTACCAGACTCGTCCCGAGCCATTTGTAACCCCCAGTCGCTCAGGCAAGTTTTCTACCCGTTATACTGTTGTTGTGATGTATATGTGTATATGTATGATCCTGCGATAAATGCATATTTGTTATTAGCAAATTCTTGCGATATATTGTAGCATGTGATATGGTATATATGCATGGCTGTTTCATATTCTTGGATTATATATCTGTTGGTTAAAATGCTTACAGTTGCGTAATACCTATGCTAGAGATAAGCGGTATTTGAATTTACCCTTAGTATAGGGGATCAAAAGGTGAACATATTTCTAAACCGGGGTCGATGTTCCCGAGTATAATATATATATATTTTTATATATATATGGTTATAGTTTTCAAAACTATTAATCGAATAAGGTTTATTCGATAACTTTAACTTTATTTTATTATTGAATATTATTTCGAATATTCATCTGAGGACTTATGACTCCTTTATTTTATTATTGAATATTATTTCGAATATTCATTCGAGGGCTTATGACTCAGTTATATTATTAATGATTATTAATTGAATATTCATTTGAGGATGTATGACTCCGTTATTTTATTTAATGAATATTATTTATAATATTCATTCGAGGTATTATGACTCCGCTTATTATTTAATAATATTCTTTATTTTATTAAAGAATAATGTTCGATAATCAAACTTACTTTTGATATTCAAATAAAGATATTACTTTCGTATAAGTATATCTTTGGTTATTTAATACTCATTTCAAGTATAAGTCTTACAACTTCTACTTCAATTATTTGTATAAAGATTATTCTTTATGGGAATATTATTTAAATACTAATATTCAGACATTTTCTAAATATATTGGGACTGATTTACTTCATTAAATCAGCATTACACCAAACACTCTTTAAAGTGTTTTCGAGTCTTCAAAATGATTTTTAAAAGTTAGAGCGGATCCCAAAACTCATTTTTATATTTAAGATCTTCCTTTTAAAAAGGGGATTTAAATACTCGCTCAAAAGCTAAGGGATCCGGCTCTATGGTGTATTTTATATTCACAACAAGGTTGCAGTTTTGGTAAATGAATTGATTACTTACCCAACGTTCGGGAAGTAAGTCCATCTATCGAGTCGGCATAAGCAACATGGGCTCAGTGGGCGTCCATGATAGTGTAAGTGGCTCAGTGGGAGTCCATCAAATGCGTAAGTGGCTGAGTGGCAGTCCAGCATAAGGTCCTATTGCGGCCAGGGTGATGACCAGTGGGGAATTCGTCCATCTACTAGTAGAAAAGGTTACTTATTGGTATCTTTGCCTGATCAGCAAGATATCAGGTTTATGCCAAAATTCTTTCCTTTCCAAATTTATTGGATATTGCAATTATGTTCATACTTTACATGACAGAGGTTTTCAGGAAACGTATATATATATATAGGTGTATATATATATCGGGACTTAATGAAGTATATCATAACTTCATTTCCTTCAAAATATTTCAAAGATTGAATCTATTCAAGTCTTATCTTGTAGTCTCATCAGTGTGATGAACTTTTGAAACTAATTATAACTTGAACGGTGGTAGTTCAAGTAGTATTTGGAAAAGATATACGTATATTGGAGTATCTTGTAACTTCATCTTTTAAACTTATATCTAGTAAATGATTATCTTATGCATGACAAAGATTTTCAGAAAAACGTTGAGACAAGGTTAGATATATGAGATCACCTTGCAACGATATTTTTATATAGTTATACACTGGAACTCTGTGTGTATTATGCATGGAAGAGGACTTCCCATATTTTGAAAAGTATATATGTATATATATATATATATATACTGAATATTTTGCGACTTCATCACATTAAGATATCAACTTGGTTCATTTCTTTTGACCAAGACTTTCATGAGTACTATGAGAAGGCTCATATATTGTTAATCATTATACATATTATTTTGGTGGGCTTGCTGCTCACCCTTGCTTCTTCTTTCATCACACAACATCAGATAGATAAGATGAACAGGACCAAGCTCCCAATTCGCAAGCGGATAGGAAACGTTCCGCAGCTTTCTGGAAGCGTTAAGGCCGCTGTAGCTGAGGTAAAAATTACCAATAGGCTAAGTTTTCAACTAATAATGTACCAGACTTATGTATATTATGAATTGTAATAATGGCAAAGAAATGTAAATTTATTCAGAAACCTGTTTAAGGTGCATTGGCATATAATTGTGGAATAAAACGACTTGTGATTATTTTTGGATATTCATCTCTGAGGCTATAACTTGTGGTGTGTGTGTTTAATGGTGGGGTCACAGTACCGAGTAGTTGATTATTTATTAAGATTGGGTGTTGTTAAGGGAAATGGAACTCGTGACAACCCGGATCCCCGACCCCGGATTTGGGGGTGTTACATGTATCGCGATTTAGAATAAGTTTGAGGTTGAAATCGATTAAAAAGAACTCGTTTGGCCCCAGGTCGAGGTTGCCGGAATCTGAGAGGGACTCGCCGGTTTCTGGGTAATTTCCCAGTTTTTGGCCGAGTTCTTCACGAACTCCGGCCACCGGTTTTCTTTCCCGCCGTTTGATCTTGTGGAGAAGGAGACTGCCATCTGAAAACCTGTTTCTGTTAATTTCTTTTTACTTTTATTTCAAAAATTCATTTTCTTACTTTTAAAAATCATTTAATTTGTTTTCAAAAATCATTTAATAATTACTGAAATACCAAAAAATTATTTTCTTAATTATTTTAAATTCCTAAAATTATTTTCTTTAATTATTTTCAAAAATACAATTTGATTTAGTTATTTATAATTCATTTTAGTTAATTATTTATAAATTTAATTAATTGATTAAAAATCAATTAATCAATTAATTTTATTTATAAATAGTTAAATAAATGTAAATTATTTATAATTAATTCAAATAATTCCTAAAAATTATTTTTTAGGTTTTAAAAATTATATTTTGGTATTCAAAAATCATTTAATATTATTATTAATTGATTTAAATCTATTTATTTCTTATTTTATTCATAATAATTAAACCGTTCGTCCGTTTAATACGAAACGAATGCGAACAGACTCAGAAAAATATTGTGCTCTTAATAAAAATACTTTTGAGACCTAATTGCTTTTATATTGCAATGTCATTTGATTTGTGTATCAGTTTGAGTCGATATTTTGATCGATAAATGCTATTATTGACCTGATGTTAATTCTAAACGCCCTAGGACCTATCTTTTAATGATCTGACGTATGTGTTACATGAAATATGTGATTACGTGTTATACGAATGCCATGATTATGTGTTACGTGGTATGCATGCAATCTGTTTACAGTTTAAAATGCCATGCTTAGTTATAAACGGTCGGGTAGATGTCAAGACGTATAGTTCCGTCGATTGAGTTTGGTTTTGTCAATTAAGATAGTCGTTTTGTTTATAACCAGCAGTTATAAGCAGAGTTATAGTAAGAAGTTGTCGAGCATACCAGGCAAGTACCCTAACTTCACTTATCGTTCAAGTGACGTTTATTTCGCATCATATTATGCAATTATTTATATCATCACATATCATTCAAGTGGTATTGACTCTGAATTTATCCTTTCAATTTCTCTACTATTCTAAGTTCAGAATAGTTAAATATTTTTACATTTCGCTACAACTTACTCTATACAACAAAGCTTTGAATTGAGATTAGCGAATAACTAATTGTTCTGGTTATTTCGCCATTGGTTGTTGAGAAAACTCCGGACCATGAGAAATGGGGAGTTATGTGGTTAAGGATGTCATTTGATTCGACTCCTTTAACGGAAAATTGTTTTTATGGGTTGGATGGTTGCGTAAGAGGCCGTGGCAACGGTCCAGTGTGAGCTATGTGTTATACGGGATATAACACCTTGCTAGGCCGATATGTGCCTTGGGTACCTTTTGTTTAGTTGGATATGCTTCGGCATACCGGTGTTGCTCCGCGGCTGATCACCGGCGGCAACACACCGTCGTTCGAGGATTCCAATCCCAAAACATAATATATTGCAAATGTTGTTTATTATCAAATATATATCAGTTTTGATACTGTTCAGTTATTGTAGTTTGGTTTTGTTCATCAGATATACTGTTGTTGTTCCAAATAATAAGCTATTTACTGCTTGTTGAGCATTTCTTTCGCTCATACTTGTTTCATATCTTGATTCTTTCAGCTAGGCCAGGGCAAGCTTGAGTTCCAGGTCAGACTAGAAGTTGTGTGCTTGTAGATAGTTTTGTGTGTTTCCAGGTAGACCGTTTGGGACGCTTAACTAGGCTAGAGGTTTGTAATAAAATTTGAATAAGTTGTAAAACTAATTAGAATTAAGGTTTATAATAACAGTTGGTTTGTAATAGTGCCTGTTCCATACTATAACCTGTGATCGATCCAGTACAGGTGAAAGGGGTCATATTTACTATATTATTCCGCTGTGATTATTTTATTTTGGTTTATTGGCTAGTGACCCCCAAGTCTAGACCCCGGATTTGGAGGGCGTCACATGAGCAGAAGCAAAATGATCAACCACCTTCTGGCTCAAATCCAATTCAATCTTTTAGAGCAACTGGAAGCAAAGAAAAGGAGAAGAAAGGAGATGAGAAGAAGAAGGAAGATGAGAGGAAGAAAGGGGATGAAAGAAGAAAGAAGAAGAAGAAGAAGGAAGATGGCCCAGGACCACAACAACTACAAACCCTAAAGATCCAAATTAACCAAGCTCAACCCTCTAAGCCAACATTCTCAATTACCAAACTACCTCAAATCTCAAAGCCTAAATATTTGTA
The DNA here is from genome assembly GCF_009905375.1 of Apium graveolens. Lineage (NCBI taxonomy): Eukaryota > Viridiplantae > Streptophyta > Magnoliopsida > Apiales > Apiaceae > Apium > Apium graveolens. Next base: position 274,083,339 of record NC_133649.1, read on the forward strand.
CAAACAAACTGCTAACACATTTCTGAAAATACAAATCACCTCAAGCCAAATATATCTCAAAAAAATCTCAAACCTACCTTCTGCTAAGCCATCAACCAAAATTCACTACAAGTCTGTTGGGAGAAAACCAAAGAAAATGCAGGTTACTGAGAGGGCCACCTGGAACTGTTATAATCAAAGTGACTTTCTACCTCTAAACTGGTGCATCTCAGATGAAGACTACTTTCAACAATTAGCTGAAGAAATAGTCGGAGTTTGGGTTGTAACATTAAGTGAAGTAAGAATTTACTAACGGGATGGAACCTTCACATTTCTTGGCAACGGTTTAATGGACACATTTTCACCCACAGAGATCAAAAGGGTGATAAGATTACTGAAGGATAAGGATTCTGCAACTAAGGCATGGAGATCTGTTTTAGCTTAATGGTTGGTAGAAAGGGAAGAAAGAAGAGCAAGAAACAAGGCTGAAAGTGAGGAGAGAAAAGAAAGTATATTGAGGAGATATACATGTATATACAAAAATCTGAAGATCTCAAGGTAAAGGGGATGAGCAGAGTTACAAAGGATGGACAATTCTTAAACATCAAAGCTGGCAGATTCTCAAGAATAAGGGTTAGTTTCTTGGACAGTTATCCATTAGTTTAAAAACTCAAACTTGTAGAAGCTCTAAGAGGGACACCTATCATAGAGGAATTGGAAATTCTTGTAAAGCTGAAGGACCTCATTAGAAAAGAAACAGGAGATGAGAAGTTTGATTAATGAATGTTTCTGTTAAACCCCAGAAACCCTTTCTTTTGTATAAATGTTGTACTTCTTTCAATTTGTATGTAAAGTTTAATTGTTCATTGTAACTTGGGGTTAGTCTTGTTAACATGCATGAACTTGTGATAAGCAATCTTCTCACAAATTGGGGGAGATTGTTGTGCAAGACATGCATGTACTATAACAAGACTAAGTCAGATTGACAACCCTAAGTAAGTTATATGATAATCTAAGTTTGCATTTTATATTGTATCACTTAAGTCTGTAAAAGTGTATATAGATTAGACTGTAGAATTTTTCTGTTAACAGTCTCAAGCCTAAGAATAAACCCTGGAAGAAGATCATGAAGATCATGCCTAAAAAAAGTGTGAAGAAGCTTGGAGTTGAATAAATCTGTTTTAGAAAAAACATTCTAAGTCAAGAAATCTACTAGTCACATATTAAGTCTTATAGAGAAGTCATTCGAGAACTACAGAATGACTTATCGAGAAGTCAAAAAAAGCTTATAGAGAAGTCTCAAAGATATCGACAAACCAAAAAAAACATAAAGATTTGAGATATCGACAAGTAAAATTATCACTAGAGATCTCAGAGATATCGACAAGTCAAATTATCACTAGAGATCTCAGAGATATCGATAAGTCAAAATATCACTAGAGATCTTTGAGATATCGACAAATCATTTTTGTACTAGAGAACTCAGATATATCGATAAGCCAAAATGAAGACATGAAGATTGGAGACCTCGACAAGCCTAATTCTCTTATAGAGAACTCAGAGACTTCGATGAGTCAAAACAACTATAGAATAATAAGAGATCTCGATAAGTCATTATATTTATAAGGATGTCGAGTTCTCTATATAACAAACTGGAGATCTTCGATGTAAAACTCAAGTACAGAATGAAGATCAGTTAAATATCCAAGATTATCAATCAACAAACAAATCAATCACTAATTTGAAAATTCTATAAAAAGTAGCTTGAAGAGTACAAGATCAAAGGCCAAGATTAACTGACAAAGTAAAGTCACAGATATGCACGATTTGCAAAGATATACTAAGCCAGAAACAGAAAGTTTTAGTTAACTTAAAGTAGGGTTTAGTACATGCTATTGCATGCTATGTAAAACCTTTTACTGTTCTATAAAGTAAACACTAGATGCTTTGTTTTAGGTGTAACAAAAATAGATCTAGAAAATCTTGTAACTCTCAAGAGAGAAGCTGATTTCTTTATCAATAAAGAACCATTTTAGCAAGACATACTTGATTTCAATATAAAATTACGTGAGTTTTGAAAGATAGTGTGTTCATGTGCATGTTTTATTATTCCTTGTTAGATATGTTTGATAATGTCATGACTAATCTGATGTGTTTAGTTTCAGAACTTAATATCAGGACTTATCAGGACTTAGCTGGGAATCAAGATTTACTGAAGATAGGAAGATATCAGAACCTAAGGTATCAGAACTTGTAATATCAGAACTTATGGAAGTATATGCTTTAGAAGTAAAGTGCGGCTGATTTCTAGGAGATGATCTGGACTAAACAAAGGAAGATATGCTTTAGGAGTTGGACGACCAGAAGACTTGTAAAAAGATGATATCTGATTGATATATTTTAGGAGGAGATATATTTCATATCAATTAGAAGATATCTTGTAACTGTGTACTATAAAAACACAACTTAGGGTTTACACTATAAGTGTTATCATTCACGAGAAGATTATTCATTATAACCCTAGCAGCTCTTAGTGATATCATACATCACTGAGAGAGTAGATTAAATCTACTATAACATAGTTTGATATATTGAATAAACTTGTTTTCTGTTACATACTTGTGTTCATAATCGAATTGATTGTAGATACTATATTCAACCCCCTTCTATAGTATCATTAAGGCCTAACAAGTGGTATCAGAGCCAATCTGTTAAGCTTACGAACAGTTAAGATCCAAACAAAAAATCAATCATGATCTGATCAAGCAAAAATATCAGACCCTCAAGAACCTGCAAAGGTTCAACCCATTCAAAACACCAGTAGATATGAAACCATCAGGGTTCCTTTGCTCAGGGTGTCTGAGTACCCTGTATGGAGTGTGATGATGGCCATGTTTCTGGAAACTATAGATCCAGAATATTTAGACAGAATTTATGATGGTCCACACAAGCCCACAAAGCTTTCTGTTGCAGTTGCGAATGAGCCACAAAGGATGATTCCCAAAGAAAAGAGAGAATTCACCACTGAAGACATCTCTTCACTAGGCAAGGATGCAAAAGTAAGACACTTGCTTCATAGTGCACTTGACAATGTCATGTCAAACAGGGTGATTGGATGCAAGACTGCAAAAGAAATATTGGATGTATTGGAAGTGAGATGTCAAGGAACCAATGCCATCAAAAAGAACAGAAAGACAATACTCACACAGGAGTATGAGCACTTTGACTCAAAATCTGATGAGTCACTAACTGATACATATGACAGATTCACAAAGCTGTTGAATGATCTGTCACTAGTGGATAAGGAATATGATCAAGAAGATTCAAATCTGAAATTCCTGCTAGCTCTTCCTGAAAAGTAGGATTTGAAAGCTACTACAATAAGAGACAACTATGAACTTGTGATATGTCTCTTGATGAAATCTATGGGATGCTCAAGACTCATGAACTTGAGATGGAGCAAAAAAAAAGAGGCATGGAGGGAAGTCTAAGACAAGTTGCTTTAAAGGCTGAAGAAAAGCCAATTGTCTATAGGAAGGCAAAAGGAAAGGCTCTCATCATACAGTCTGATTCAGAGTCATCAGATTCTGATGATGATGATTCAGAACCTGAAAATTTATCTGAAGTGGATGTTGATGCAGAGATGATGCAACTGTGTACTCTTATGGTGAAGGGTATTCCAAAGATAGCCTACAAGAAATTCAGAAAGGGTAAGAAGTTTTCCAGGAAAGGTGGAAGTTCTAACAAGAAAGGGTTCAGAAAGACTGAAGGCAAAGGAGGAAATTCTGACAGAGGAGACAACTCAAATGTCAAATGCTACAATTGTGGTGAAAGAGGCCACATCTCTCCTGATTGTAAGAAAGGAAAAGGTGATAAAGGCCATGAACTTATCACAAAGAAGAAAAACTGGGCAGACACTTCAGAATCTGAAGAAGAGGTGAACTATGCCTTAATGGCAAATGCTGATAGCAGTTCTGATGCTGCTAAACTGGAGGCACCTCTATCAACTCTTGCTTTTGATACAGAAGATATTACTGAGTTAAGATTATTTCTGAAAAACATTTATATTAGCTATAGAGATCAGAATTTAGAGAATGAAAGATTAAAATATGAAAATCTAAAGTACAAAAAATGAAATAGCTATTTTGAAGAAGAGTTAGTCAAGATGAACACTATTCAGATAGAGAGAGATAATGTTGTGTATGTTAAAAATGAATTGCTTAAACAGAATGATTATCTAAAAACTGAATTAGAAAAAGAAAGATAAATCATCAGGACTTGGACTAACTCAGGCAAAACTAACTCAGAATATTCTAAGTAGTGGAAACTGGAAAGAGGGGTTAGGTTATAAAGATGGTAAAAGTGAGAAAAGGGACTTTGCCAAATTAAGCCAACTGCTATCAAACAGACTTTAAAGCCAAAGGTAAATCCTGTCAAATTTGTTATAAAAACTGTTGTGTCTGATTCTGAAGAGATGAAAGACTCTAAAATAGAAGTCAAAGAAAAGTCAACTTCTGACAAATTAAAATAGGATAAACCAGCTTTGGTAAACATTGACTTAATGAACAAAGAAGCATCTTAAGTATAAGCTAAAAGAGATAAAAATATGAACAAGGTAAAGGAAGCTAGGAAAAATAGGAATGGAAAGGAAGGTGTGAATAAAAGTAATAATTATATACCTGTTCCTAATGCTCCTAGAAATAAATGTTATAATTGTGGAAACCCTAACCATCTTGCTTCTTTTTGCAGGAAAAATAAAGATATAAACTCTTTACCTCCTAGATCAGGAGTTAAGAGTCAGTCTGTTAGGTTTAAACCACAAAATCCTTGTTTTCATTGTGGTAGTTTATGGCATTCTATTTATACTTGTAAGGAATATCATAGTTTGTACTATGATTATTATGAAATAAAACCTTCTTTAAAGAAAGTTAGTGTAATTCCTTCTAGTGTAAATTCTGATGCAAAGTCTGATATAAGTCTGATAAAAAGCATGTTAGCATAAACTCTGAAACTAAATCCGCTGCAAATGCTAACAAAATTAACAAGGCCAAAGGATCCAAGCAAGTCCGGGTCCTTAAAACTAATCAATAATGGTCTTTGTGATTGCAGGGCAACAAGAAAAATATCCTGGTTCTGGACAATGGATGTTCAGGACATATTACTGGAAATAAAGCCCTGCTATCAGACTTTGTGGAGAAAGCTGGCCCATGAGGTTTTTATGGAGATGACATACATGGGAAAGACTCTGGTATATGGCAATATCAATCTTGGGAATGTCATAATTGAAACAGTAGCTCTTGTCTCAGGACTTAAACACAATCTGCTAAGTGTGAGTCAAATCTGTGATAGAGGTTATCATGTGAATTTCTTTGAAGAACACTGTAAAGTTGTAAGTAATTCTACAGGCAAAGTGGTTCTGAAAGGTTACAGACATGGTAACATATATGAAGCCGGACTTTCAACAAATTCTGATGGTTCTGCAATCTGTCTGTTAAGCAAAATATCAATTGAAGAAAGCTGGAATTGGCACAAGAGACTCTCTCATTTAAATTTCAACAACATAAATGAGCTAGTAAAGAAAGATCTTGTGAGAGGACTTGCCAAAATCAATATTTTCTCCTGATGGTCTTTGTGACTCATGTCAAAAGGCAAAACAAAGAAATTCTTCATTCAAGAGCAAAACTGAATCCTCAATTCTTGAGCCTTATCACTTACTGCATGTTGATTTATTTGGTCCAGTAAATATCATGTCTATTGCAAAGAAAAAATATGTTATGGTTATAGTGGATGAGTTCACAAGATACACTTGGGTGTATTTCTTGCACAAGAAGAATGAAACTGCATCTACTCTAACTGATCATGTCAGACAGCTGGATAAGTTAGTCAAAGATTCTGTTAAAATAATAAGAAGTAATAATGGCACTGAGTTCAAGAATTCAATCATGGAAGAGTTCTGTAAAGAGTATGGAATAAAGCAGGAATTTTCTGCACCGGGAACTCCACAGCAGAATGGAGTTGTAGAAAGAAAGAATATGACTCTTATTGAAGTTGCACGAACTATGCTTGATGAAGCAGAGCTACCAACCTATTTTTGGGCTGAAGCTTTGTAGACTGCTTGTTTTACACAGAATGCTACACTCATAAACAAGCATGGAAAAACACCATATGAGATGGTGAAGTAAAAGAAGCCAAATCTGAAGTACTTTCATGTATTTGGATGCAAGTGTTTTGTTCTTAAGACTCATCCTGAACAGCTGTCAAAATTTGATCTAAAAGCTGATGAAGGAATTTTTGTTGGATATCCACTTTCCACAAAAGCCTTCAAAGTCTATAATTTAAGAACAAGGGTTGTCATGGAATCTATCAATGTATCTTTTGATGATAAAAAGATTACTGGACTTGAAGATTTCAATGATCATAATCAGCTGAGATTTGAAAATGAAGATGTAAATTCCGATTCTGTAAATTCTGATGACCTCAATCCTGATCCTATAAGTTCTGATGGGTTAAACTCTAATGTCATTGAAACTGTGGTAATTGCTCCAAAGGAAAATGCACCTGTTCAGGGGGAGCAAGCTGATGATCATACCACACCTCAAGACTCTCAAGAAGCATCAGAACCAGTCATTGGCTCTTCAAGTTCTGATTCATCAAGTTCTGATGAGCAAATTCTGAAAATTCTGGAAACTCTAATTCTTCAATTCCTGAAGGATCCAACTCAAATTCTGGAATCTTAAAGATCATAACTTCAGGGGGAGCATCATAAAATGCTGATGGAGACAACATGGATCATGGGGAGGATCCAGTTCTAGAGATCAACTCCCATCTGCAAGGAAGTGGACTAAATCACACACACCTGACTTAATAATTGGAGATCCTGAAGCAGGTGTCAGAACTAGAACAACAACAACAGATGAATGTCTCAATCATTCCTTTCTATCTCAGACTGAACTAAAGAAAGTGGAAGAAGCTCTTCAAGATGCTGATTGGGTACAAGTAATGCAGGAAGAGTTAAATGAATTTGAAAGAAATAAAGTTTGGACCCTAGTACCAAGACCAAAGAACATGTCCATTGTTGGCACAAAATGGGTCTTCAGAAATAAAACTGACAGTGATGGCATAATTACAAGAAACAAAGCAAGGCTGGTTGCTAAAGGTTACTCTCAACAGGAGGGTATTACCTATGATGAAACATTTACTCTAGTTGCTAGATTGGAAGCCATAAGAATCTTTTTGGCTTATGCTGCTCACAAAAAGTTTAAAGTCTTTCAAATGGATGTAAAAAGTGCTTTTCTCAATGGAGAATTGGAAGAAGAGGTATATGTTGAACAACCTCCAGGCTTTGTAAATCCAAAATTAAATCATGTCTACAGGCTTGACAAAGCACTTTATGGCCTTAAGCAAGCTCCTAGAGCATGGTATGAGACTCTGACTCAATTCCTTCTGGAAAGTGGATTTCACAGAGGCACAATTGACAAGACTTTATTCTACCTCAACCATGGAAAAGACTTACTTTTGGTACAGATATATGTTGATGATATCATCTTTGGCTCTACAAATACAAAACTTTGTGAAAGATTTTCAAAGCTAATGCAGTCAAGATATCAAATGAGTATGATGGGAGAACTTAGCTATTTTCTGGGACTTCAAGTCAAGCAAACTGAAGAAGGTACTTTCATAAATCAATCCAAGTACACCAAAAATTTACTCAAGAAATTTGGAATGCAAGACAATTCAACTGCATCCACTCCCATGGCCACTGCCACCAAGTTAGATAAAGATACTGGAACATCAGTAGATATTACTAACTACAGAGGTATGATTGGCTCTTTACTCTATTTAACTGCAAGTAGACCAGATATAATGTATGCTACCTGTCTTTGTGCAAGATTTCAGGCTGATCCAAGAGAACCTCATCTAATAGCTGTGAAAAGAATTTTCAAGTACCTCAAGGGTACAGCTGATCTAGGATTGTGGTATCCTAGGGAATCAGACTTTAAGCTAATAGGTTACTTAGATGCATATTTTGCAGGATGCAAAATTGACAGGAAAAGTACTAGTGGAAGATGCCAATTTCTTGGAGGCAGATTAGTTTCTTGGTTTAGCAAGAAACAAAAATCAATTTCCATATCAACTGCAGAAGCAGAATATATTGCTGTAGGAAACTGTTGTGCACAGATTCTTTGGATGAAGAATCAGTTACTGGACTATGGGTTAGAATTTTCTAAAATACCCATTTACTGTGATAATCAAAGTGATATTGCTATGATAGGAAATCCAATTCAACACTCAATGATAAAGCACATCAGCATTAGGTACCATTTCATAAGGGAACATGTAATGGAAGGTACAGTGGAATTGCATTTTGTTCTAACAGATCAACAACTAGCAGATATCTTTACAAAACCACTATGTGAAGCTACTTTTACAAGACTGGTAAATGAACTTAGAATGGTTTTAGGTTCTTTCTCAAAATCTGTTTAGTTTTTGTTCTCATACATCAGACTTTATGATCAGTGTTTACATATTTTCCTATCTCAATATAATATGTGCTTAAATTATAACATATTAAACTTTGCATATTATCTGATGTGATTCTATAAACTCTGAAAGTGTTTTGAATGTTCTGTGACTATTCAATCCAATGAGGATTATCTTGTTAGATGCCGACTTAGTAGTCTTTAACAAACTATATATCCCATGTTTGAATTAGTTATTTATGTGGAAATCAATAACACAAGAAAATTCTGATTTTGATCTTAGTCAAATTTACTTCCTGTATCTTATTACTAAGTCACAAACTAGATTATTGCTTCTTATCTGTCAAATTCTGATGTCATTAAATCTTAAGGATGAACTACATGCTTGATAAGCCTCGCGTATCTGAAGAAAATAAAAGAAAAGAAAAATTGAAATCAGGTACTCCTTTGAGATCTAGAGTAAATATGTGAAAGGGAAGATCCAAGTGCATTGATGGTATTAAGTAATATGCATTAGAAAAGCAAATTAATTTTTCTTGGTGACTTTTCACATTCTCTGATTATTGGAGAAATATTCTGATAACAGCATATATTCTGATGGCAGTTGTAACTCATTTACACTGAGAAGCCATTTTCAAAAGAGTTTCAAAAGATACATAAAATAAGCACAAACAGTTGAGGTGGATTCTTGCATAACTTTATTCAACAGTAGACTTCACAATTCAAGACAGATTTTAAGCATTTTTCTTAGTTATGCCTTACTTCTAAGATATACTGAAGTTTATCAGACTTTAATTTTTATCTGATCATTTGCACATACACACACTATCACTCCATATGAATGATGAAAATTACTGTGGTGATTAAGTTGTTTATGATAAACAGTTAAGTATTATTTGCATAAATTCTGAGGACAAGTTCTGATTATGTTATGATGATTAAACTCCGAAGAAACCAGTCAGTATTTGTGTAAAGAAACACAGAAACAATCATTTATCTTTTTGAGTACAGCAGCCATGTTCTGATGACCGTTAAATTCTGATAATAGTCAAGTTCTGATGCAAATCCTGATGCTTACGTGACATTATTTATTTACTTGACTTATTTTTTATATTTACTGTAACAGTCATATTTTCAGGAAATACTTAAGTGAGATAAAAACATTGCTAATCTTTTGGTTAATGGGAAACGTGTTTGTTTTGACAACTCCATGTGCACAATTATTACTGCACGTTTAACGTGCCCACTAATAATGTTTTGACTGATTACATACTGCCAGGTGTCAAAAGTTCGGTTTATCTTCAGAAATTAGCCTTTGTAATAAGTGGAGCGTATATATGTGAGAGATAAAAGATTTTACAATCTTTTACCTACTTTCTCACTCTTTTCTCATCTCTCTTATTCTTTTACACTCTTACTATTTTCTGACACTACTTTCTTACAGGCATTTTATCAAACACTTTCTAAACACACATTATTTCACTTAATTTCTCACAGAAATGGCACCAAAGGACGTTATCTTTAATGGAGCCAAGTTCGTCCCCAACAACTATATGGCTATTCTCAGCAAGGACGATGCTCCTTCAGATCTTCACTTCATTCAAGATTTTCTTGCTCGCAGTGAGATTGGGTATGCTTTGACCCAACCACAAGCATTCTCAGGAACACAAATACTAGAGTTTTGGAGGTCTGGAATCTATGATAATGGTGGAGAAGATGGGTCTCCAAGCATCATTTTTACAACTGGGGAAGATGAGCACCTGGTTACCCTGTCTACTGTTCGACAAACTTTACATTTTCCAGAAAATTGTACTTTCAATGCTCAGATTGGGGATCCAATTCTATAGAGCATGATGGCCAATCTTGGCTATGAGAATAGTCTGTCCAAGCTGGGACAGCTAAAGAGGCCCTATATCAGAAGGGAGTGGAGCTTCTTTTTCGATTGCATCACCAGAGCCTTTGCCAATAAATGCTCAAATTTTGATGCTATTCCAATTCTGAGTCAGCAAATAGGGTATGTACTTCTTAATCTAACTCATTTTGATTATGCTACTGCTATTTTGGGTTTTATTGGGGATAGGATGAAAGAGGACCCAAATACTGTTTATTTTGCTATGTTCTGTCAGTTATTTACAGTTTTTGTTATTCTGATAAGCCCCAAGTCTTTAGTGACTTGATTCAACCTTTTCAACTTCATAAAAGGGCCTTCACAGACTTGTTATCTGCTGATAATAAGAAAGACATACTAAGACCTCTTCAAATTCCTTTATCTGTAAAACAGTTCTTAGTAAACTCTGACCCCAAAACATACACACCCAAATTTCCTGAAGTTGCACCCTCTCAACCACCACAATCCACTTCTGGTGTCTCTCAGCAGATACCAGTTGTCAACACTTTCAAATCCAAAACCAAACCAACCTCTGGTACTTCTCAAAAGGTGTCAGTTATAAAATCTACTACAACATCCAGACCCAAATCTTCAAGAGCAAAATCTGTTCCTCAATCTCCACCAAGGAGAAAGAGAAGGCTGATTCTGAGAGATGAATCAGATGAGAAAGAACAGGTCCAGGTTCCTGCATCAGAACCTGTGACAATAGAAGCTGAAGAGGTAACTCCTCAGAAACAGAATGAAGCTGAGGGTTCTGGGATTTTGAAAAGGAAAAGACCTTCAAGTTCTGATACAGATCATGTCACCCCTCCATCTAGAAAATCAAGGAAGGTGAGAGCATGTGTGTATATTGCACAAATTCAATTTGAGGATGCTGAAGATGCTGATGAAAGGGATCAGGAATCTCTGATCTCACAAGAACCTATTATGATTGAAGCCCTTCCAGCAGCTGAGGAAGTTCTGATAAAGGAATCTGAAATTCCTGAAGACCACAGATCAAAACCTATACAAGAATCTGTGACTTCTCCACCTCACTCTCCAATCAAAGCTACATATGATGTTGAAGAACAAGAGACAAGCCCTGAAATAAATATTCATAATTTGAATATACCTTCTATTCTCTATCTGGAAGCTCCACCAGCAAAATAACCAACATCTCCTGTTTCACCAATGCTACAGGCTGAGATTCCATCAACTCCAATTCTGGATATAGATACTGAAGATCAGAATTTAAATGCTTCAGAGTCTCCTACAGCCACACACACCTTGGTGTTATCTGAAGATGAGGAGATTCTAGCAAATTTTGGAGAGTCAGCTCCAGTAAATACTTCATTGCCTACAGGAAAGGAGGCTATGTTCCAGTTTGAGGAAGATGCTCCAGTTCCATAGGAGGAAACCTTCAGAGTGGCTGAGTGGATGCACAAATTGAATGATACTGATTTTATTCCTAGCCCACATGTTATGTCAGAGCATATTTCAAAAGCTGATGAGTTGCTGACAAGTTCTGACTTCAAGAACCAACTAAAAGTCACAGCTCTCAGTACTAGAACTCTACAAGGACAACACTCCATGACTCATGCAAAGGTTCATAAACTTCAAAAGACAGCTGATAAGCTGGATATGATGCAAAAGCTAGACAAGAAGAGGTTTATCAGACCTATTCATGAAAAAGTAGAGGCTATTCAGCTTGTTCAAGTCCAGCAGCAGGCCCAATTGGATGAGGTATTACAAAATCAGGCTGCTCAACAGACTCAGTTAAATGAGATCCAATCTTCAGTGGAACTTCTTCTTTCACTACTCCTGACATATGATGCCAAAAAGGGGGAGAAGGTAGTTACGTCCAAATGCTCACCAATCAAGACACTGAAGAAAAAGGATGATCATGGTGATGACCAGGGAAACTCTGATAAGAGTAAAGGTCACGGTCAAGGAGAGCAATTGAGCAAGATTCTCTCTCAACAGACAGGTTCTCATCAGAGATTGTCCGGTTCTACTCAAAGGAGGGATAAGGAAGGAAAAAAGCCTACAAATCACGATGTTCCTTTGTTGATCACAAATTCTGATGATCAAGTTCTGACAAGTACTTCTGATGTAATGATTCAAGCTAGAAGCCAAGATTCACAGAAGTTTTTCCAGACTCTGAAATTCAAGGGAAAGAAAGCAACATTCTCTTACAAGGATCCCAAAATTCAAACTATTGATGAAGAACTGGCCAACAGACTATTCCTTAAGGATAATCCAGGAGTGGATTTATAGGAATTAAGAAAAGAAGAAACTAAATTTGCTGTTGAGAAAAGGGGATTGTGATAAAAGAAAGATCTGCCACAGAGATTCCTAGATCAAGTAGTAGATCTCAAACTACTATTGATCCCAAAGACATGGGAAAAGGAAAAGTTGGAGAGACAGTCAAGAAACAGAAGATGGAGATTTCTCAAATTCTGATGGATCCTGTGTGCAAGATGGTTCAAGTATTTGATGATGCTACTGCAGAAGATGAAACTGTTGAAACTCTGAAAAGAAGAAAGATGACAGAAAAATCTAAGACAACCTATGACATAGCTCAAGTTGTTCAGAGTGAAGAAGTTCAGAACTTGACAAATCCTGAAGAAATTTCAGAACAGCAAGCTACAGAGGAATCTACAAATCCTGAACAAGTCATAAAGACATCAACCTCTGACAGAGCTCAAGTTGATTTGGGCAAGATGACAATTGCTGATAAGAAGAAACTCCTATGGAAAAATGTTAAACCATCAGATCCTAAGAAAAGTCAATTGCTATCTGATTTCATGACTGTTGGAGTAAATGCCAGAGAAGCAAGAGACAGATCTGGGTTAGGATCAAGCCAAGCCAATAAAAAAATGAGTTGAAGTAACTATCAAAGATCCATTTTTATTAACCGACAAACCACTTGAGGAAGTTACACATAAACACCTTGACAAGGTTATATCTGCTCAAGTGGTAATGGATACTCATGATAAGAGTAAAGTCAAGGAAAAGCTGATTCCATTTCTTAAAGATGGAAGAACATACAGAATGTCAGAATCAGATGTGCTGAACAAATCTCTTAAAGAACTTCAATTCATTCATTATCTTTTGGAGATAAAGTCTGAGGTTACCAGAAGATGGTCAAATTTCATGATGAAGACCATAAGGGATAAAGCCAGAATCTCTGGATCAAGGGTTATAGAATTTATTCCAAAGATAGTTGAAGATGATGGAAGAGAAATTCCAATGAAAAAGAATTCTGCTAAGATAAAAGTTATTCTGAAAGAGAAATGTCTATGCTACAATGAAGACTCCTCTCATCCAAGGGTAATCAGACTTGGTGATGGATTGAAAAGAAATCATATTTCAGCACTTAGGACTGCCATCTACCAGATTGGAAGTCAAGATGAAGAACTGCAGCAACTCAAGGCTAAATTAGCTCAAGTCCTGAGAAATGCAGAAGAGAAGCTGATATCAAATTTTGTCAAGAATCATTTTGGATTCAGATTGATTCAGTAAGATTAGTAAAAACTGCAAGGATTGTAAGTTGTAGTTAGTTGTCTAAATAAACTCTCATTGCATTTATACTTAAATGTTTTTGACATCATCAGATTTATAACTTGTACATTTTTCATAATATACAAGTTGGGGGAGATTGTTAGATATGTTTGATGATGTCATGACTAATCTGATGTGTTTAGTTTCAGAACTTAATATCAGGACTTATTAGGACTTAGCTGGGAATCAGAATTTACTGAAGACAGGAAAATATCATAACTTAAGGTATCAAAACTTGTAATATCAGAACTTAAGGAAGGATATACTTCAGAAGTAAAGTGCGGCTGATTTCTAGGAGAGGATCTGGACTAAACAAAGGAAGATATGCTTTAGGAGTAGGACGACCGGAAGACTTGTAAAAAGATAATATCTAATTGATATATTTTAGGAGGAGATATTCATATCAATTAGAAGATATCTTGTAACTGTGTACTATATAAACACAGCTTAGGGTTTACACTATAAGTGTTATCATTCACGAGAAGATTATTCATTATAACCCTAGCAGCTCTTAGTGATATCATACATCACTGAGAGAGTAGATTAAACCTACTGTAACAGAGTTTGATATATTGAATAAACTTGTTTTCTGTTACATACTTGTGTTTATAATCGAATTGATTGTAGATACTATATTCAACCCCCTTTTATAGTATCATTGAGGCCTAACATTCCTCTTAAAACATATTATTTCTACAAGTTAGATTACTTTGATCACCATCCATAACAGTTCAAAAAGTTTAAAAATAATCCAAAACACATTCACCCCCCTCTGTGTTCTATTCATTACCTAACAAAGACAACCGTCTAAATAGAGAAGCCAAGATATATTTACCCCGTTTTAATATACCAAAAGTTGATCTCCACACAATTATTTTAATGAGTTTGTTCGAGAGCATGTGATAAACGACAACATAAAAATTTGGTAATCTCGATGCTAATTATGACTTGCCTTGTGAAAAGGATTCCAGTTGACAACGGAAGTGCTATAAACATCATTATGTTAGAAGTATTGACGCATATATGCTTAAAAGAAGACTACATGGTAAGATTTCCATATTAATGGTAGGATTTAGTGGATAAATAAAGAGTACAATTGAGGATATACCTCTGCCAGATTATGCATAAGGGGTCAACCTGTTACAAAATTCTTGGTGACAGACTGTTTGTCTACGTATAACATGATATTGGGACGACCTTGGATACATGACTTGAAAATTGTTCCATCTATCAACTACCAAATGGTGAAGTTCCAAACACATTGAAAAGTACAAAAAATTCTTAAATGTGAAGATGTGGCTTGACAAGTGTTACAAAACACGCCTTAAGCCAATTGAGCAACACGACATCAAAACTCCACAAATTACGATAACAATAAGGAAAAATTGGTCGAAGTTGATCTTGAAATTAAATACAAGAATGTCATTAGTACACAAGCTTCATTATCAAAAAAAGAGGCTAACATTAATAAGGTGATCATGCCTAATCCAACGACAATTTCAATTAATTTACTCCCATACCTTTCTGCCTAAAAGATAAGCCTGACATGCCGCTTAACCTAAATAATAGGGTTACAACATTTCGACACGTAAACTATATAGACATGTCGTTATTTTGTTATGAAAAATGTGGGTACAACCACAACAACAACAGTTGTCCGAAAGATAGAACATGAATAGATAGAGTATACACAAAAGGAAGTTTTCATAGGACGACTTGTCTCAAGAATGCCCTTCTCTGAACTTGTTATTGCCATTCATACTTGAAAATATGCAGTTATATGAAAAATAAGATATGTGATCGATGACATGGTTGCACATAATACTTATTATCTTTTGATATTTGACGTACGCGAAAACAAAGATTCAAAGAATGCTCTTATTTGAATTTGTCATTTTCATTAGTGATAGAGTAATTGCTAATAGTACTAGAAAATATAAGGCTGCATGAAAAATAAGTCGTTATCGATAATATGATTATAGAGAATACTTGCCATCTCATGATATCGGACGTACATCAAAATTAAAATTTAAAGAATTAATGTTTAAGTTGAACCCGCTTGAAGACCTATGACATGTAAATTTTTATTTATTTCTTGCACATTTTGTTTTCAGAGTATGCTCGATGATCGATATGAGAACTGCTAATTTTTTTTGCTTAAATTATGCCTCGACTATAGATGCACAAAAGACCCACCGGACTGGGCTTTTCGGGATTTAAATTTGACCGGGCCGGGCCGGCCGGGCTTTCCGAAAATGTCAAAGTCCGTTTGGGCCCTCGAGGCGGGTCTCACCGGGCTTTTTTCGGGCCGGATCTGATCGGGCGGAGCTTTTTTCTAATTTAAGACGGATCGAGTTTTATTAGAGATTCTGAAGACTACATATGTTAGCAACTAGATCATCGTAAAATGTATTAGTTTGCATGGAATATTTTATGAAAATATTATTTCGTTGAAAATATTTAAGTTTGGTAAAAAATAAACATAATTATAAAATAATATATTTTATCAATGTTATCTAAATATATATAATGTATTTACTATATCTTTTAAAATATTATTTATATTCATAGTAAATGTAGATTCATAAATATATAAGAAAATATATTAAAATAATCAGATTTTAATCAAGCCTTTTCGGGCTTTTAATCGTGCCGGACCAAAGACCGGGCCGGGCCGAAGCCCGGGTTTTTAACTGGGCCGGGCTTTGCCTATAAAATATAGGGTCCGTCGAGGCCCTAAGCTCGGGCCGGGACCGGAAAAGATTTGACCAGGTTTTGACCGGATCGGATCAGACTAAATTTTCGGGATCAGACTTTTTGTGTATCTCTAGCCTTGACTGGTATAGAATTTATTAATCTTTGCTATTTAAATAATACAATGCTCTTTTTGCAATTATTCGAACTAGATAAAAATAAAAAAGGGTATTAAAATCTAAGGAATGCATATTACATATAATTAAAGTTATGGATCCAATCCCGTTATGCTGAAATTAAAGGGATGCAAAGTGAAATTAAAGGGATGCAAATTAAAGGGATGCAAAGTGAAATTAACTCTAAAAAAAACCCGATAGAGATATAATTTTAAAGATATTGAAGAGAAACTTTAACCACCCCACTTGTATTTTGTTTATCTGGTTTTATTTCTCTTTCAACCTATTTTTTGCTCTTGTTATGGATATATTAAACAAAATAGTAATTTTGCTATAAGATATTATTCGAGATCGAGATCCGACGAAATAATCATCGCCCGTGATCATCCGAATTGACCCAAGGTCTTTCATTTCTTCATTTCTTCAATTCTCCCTTGCTAATCTCAATTTATATTTTCTGTTTTGTATTGATCTGTACGTATATGCATGTGTCAATTTAGGGTTTTTGATTATTATGTATTGAGTTTTTAATCTCTTAATTGTTTGACAGGCTTTGTGTCCTCTTATGAGTTGAATTTGTAATTGGGGATTAATTGACTTCAATTTCATTTTAGTTTCTAGGGTATCTTTTTTTTTAATTATTATTTGTGTGTTTTTGCTTGAATTGTAACATAATTTAGTTGATGCAAATTGTAACAAAATAAATGAGTTAAAATTTGATGTTTTAGAATTTAAAGTGGGTTTTTTTAGAGAATTATTGCTACTGGTATTCAACAATTTGTGTTGCTTATTATCTGGTTAGCTTTCGTATTAATCGCGGGTCAGTTTGGGTATGTTTCGGGTGGTTCAGTCGGGCTTTTTACGAGGTTTCCGTATTGGGAATGTTTATGTTGTCAAATTTATATTGTAAATGCCTTGTGCTGAAATTGAGTTATGGTTTAGTAGACAATGTCGCAGTACCAAGGGGATGATGCTGAGTACATGGACGATGAATATGAAATGGAAGATGTAGATGACGATATGGATGATGAGTTTCGAGGAAGAGATGATAGGGGATCAGACTCTGATGTTGATGAATATGATGCCATGGTATGGGGGATTAAGTTTCAAGCTTTTGTTTGCAAATTCCATTATCACTTTCATCATTACAAACATTTTACTTTACCTTTAGGATGTTGAAGAGAAAGTTAAGTCAATTATGCTATATTATTTTATTGCTGACATTTGCTCTTTCGTAGAATAACAAAATGGCAGATACTACTGCCGCTCAGGCTAGGAGAGGTAAAGATATACAGGGAATTCCTTGGGATAGGCTTAGCGTCACCAGGGAAAAGTATAGACAGACAAGACTAGAACAGTACAAAAATTATGAAAACATTCCTCATTCTGGAGAAGGATCGGAAAAGGTAATCATCATTATTCTTCCCCGTCCCCTCCCCCAAACCCCCGAACATGGGGATTGAGAATAACAATCAAATTCTTGTCTTATTTGAAATTCTTAGGAATGCAAAAGAACAGAGAAAGGAGACATATATTATGAGTTTATACGCAACTCAAGATCCGTGAAATCAAATATTCTTCATTTCCAGGTCTAGTGACATATTCTCTTAAACAATTTTGACTATTTTTGTGAATTTATATGCATTCTTTCTCGGTGCTCAACTCTCTTTGATATCCCGATATGAAATTAATTATAGGTATGTTAAATAGAACGGAATTACAGAGTTCAGTCAACCTGATAGACGTCATAAATTTGGAAACCCTGAAGATCTTTGGCCCAGTTTGGCTTTTCTTGAAGTTTGGTCTTGTGCTTGACTGTGCATACCGACAAGGAACTGTTCCCCAATACGAAGTTCTCTTCAAGAATATCAATTGAAATCCTGTTACAGACTTTGTAGCTTCAGTATACATATATGAAGAATTAAGCAAAGAAAGAGAAATGAGATGAACAAAGTTGAATTATTTACCTTATTGAAGCTGATTTTCCTGGGTCTAGGATTTTTTATTTGGTTAACTAAACTAGAAGTCAGGGGCACCTTCATGTTATATCCTATAAATTATAGTAGTGCCATGTCACCAGGCTGTGGTACACGGTGCTTTAACACGAGTCTTATGCATTTTAAGATTACACCCTGGTCCAGAAACTTAAAACTGCCTGGTAAGGGTTGAGCAGTAGTATGTTAAACTACTAATCTGGTGAGCATTACTAGTAAATAGTCTTTTCTGCAGGAGGATAGCCAATATCCTGATTAATATTGGAAAATTTTGTGATTGTAGCTGATAAATGTATTAGTGTAAAAAGTTGTTTGATAAACAATTGTTGTGTTTGAGCCATTAAAGCAACACTGACCTTAGAAGATCTTTAAAGGAACCCTTGCTTTATCTTTTGTTAAGTGGAGCCAAAATCGATCTAATTTGTTTCCTGTGCTCCAGTTGATCCTTCTATTTTTTAGTTTTAATTTTAGGCAGTATTTGACTGATCCGTAATATTGTTATATGTTATTGCAGTTGAGAAATCTGGTTTGGGCTACATCAAAGCATGATGTTTACCTTATGTCACATTTTTCTGTCATTCACTGGTCTTCTTTAGCTTGCAACAAGTCTGAGGTTCTCAATGTTTCTGGACATGTGGCACCATCTGAAGTGAGTGTTTCTATATTTCCTTCAGTAATTCAGTTCCTTTAAGTGTCACTTTTTTGTGGAGGCATTAAAGTTTTCTTTTCCCCTTCTTAGAAACATCCGGGAAATTTGTTGGAAGGGTTTACTCAGACCCAACTTAGCACGTTAGCTGTAAAGGAAAATCTGCTTGTCGCTGGAGGGTTTCAGGGAGAACTAATATGCAAGGCAAGCTAGTTATTGTTTACAGAGTTTTCGATTATTATATGACGCCTTGTGTTACTCGTATAAATTTGGAAAGATGTGGGGGGTGCTAAATAATTGTTCTATTTCTTCTGGTTGGGACAAAAGAGGAAATAATTACGCTTGTTTAAAGTGGTAAATATGCGCCTGTTTATAGCTGGACTAAGGTTAACAATAAGGGGGCATGGTAACTTGTTTTGACAAGCCCAAATATGTTTTCATTTTAGATCAGCAACCCAGCCAGTTTGTAGGTGAGAGTGTCTTAAACACATGTATGCAACAATGAGAATTTAATGTGCGCATGTTACTTTTAGTTCTAGTTTAATTTTTCACCCTCACGAGAGCATAGATTACCAGGAGAAATTATCATTCTTGTATGCTGGGGTAAATGAGGGGTAGACACAAATGCCTTGTATTGTATTCGGAAGCTTGAACATATTACACTGATTTCATATTTGCTCATTGTGTGCAGAATTTAGATAGACCTGGAATTTCCTTCTGCTGCAGAACTACATATGATGACAATGCTATTACCAATGCTGTAGATATTTATACCACTGCCAGGTAAAGACATTTAAAATTTTAAAGGGGTCTTTGAACTATTCACTTTTATTTTTTATCAATCATTGCTTCTTGAAATAAATAACATCTTTGTTTGTATTATATTGCAGTGGTGCAGTTCATTTTACAGCATCAAATAACGATGGTGGAGTTAGAGATTTTGATATGGAAAACTTTCAACTTTCAAGCGATTTCTATTTTCCTTGGCCAGTCAATGTAAGTACCTCTCTTTAACAGCCTGATGTTATCATATATATATGAGTAGCACTCTAGGAAGAACCCCTTATATAGGGTTTAAGTGATAACCATTATATAGATACATTCGATACACATATTTATCTCGTTATTTATTAAATATAAGTACAAATTTCAATTAATAAATCAAAAAGGTGACAAAGCTACTTTTTCTTTGAAGAATCGCCACTTTTATGATTTTAGATTAACTTATGTATATATTAATCTGTTTGGGGTTCAGCGTTCAGCAGAAAAAGGGTTCGTATGCATGTGACCTTAAATGTGCAACAAACCTGCATATTCACATAAATTGACATTCATTCCCTTCTTTTCTTTTGGTTTCTGCTCGCATTTTACTTGATGTATTTTGGGTGTACTAGTTTAAAGTTATTTGTTTGTTAGTTGATGATAAATGCCCTCTTTATGTCTTATTGTTTCGTGGAAAATGACTAGCCTGTTTTATGTGTGTTTGCAGCATACCTCCCGGAGTCCCGACGGTAAGCTTGTTATTATAGTTGGAGACGACACAGATTGTATGTTAGTTGATAGCGTAAGCGGAAAGGTAATCCTATATTTTCAGTATAATTTCAGAGAAAGCTTTTTTAAACTTGAGTTTGTAAACTCAGATTTGTTCTAATTGCTAATTTGTGCAGACCGTGGCTCCCTTATGCGGTCACCTGGATTTCTCATTTGCTTCAGCGTGGCATCCTGATGGCCTGACTTTTGCCACTGGAAACCAAGACAAAACCTGCCGGATATGGGATATGCGAAAGTTAACAAAGTCGGTTAGTGCCCTAAGGGGTAATCTTGGAGCCATTCGGTCAATTCGTTACTCATCTGATGGAAGATTCATGGCCATGGCGGAGCCTGCAGATTTTGTGCACGTCTTTGATGTTAAAAGTGGGTATGACAAAGAGCAGGAAATCGATTTCTTTGGTGAGATATCTGGCATGTCTTATAGTCCGGATACAGAATCTCTTTTCATTGGAGTTTGGGATCGTACGTACGGGAGCCTCCTAGAGTTTGGGCGACGTCGGGACTACTTATATCTTGATGCATTAATCTGATGGACAGGATGCACTCAGCAAATAAGCGTGTGGACATAGCTCGTGTCTCATCTTTGGCTTAGCAGTCAGTTAAAGCATCTTGGCACAATTGTGGCAGTGAGTTTAGATGTAGTAATTTCTCAATGGTGTACAAAATTTGTTATATAAGAGTCTAGTTTGGTTGTCATTGAAGTTCAGAAAGTGAGAGATGTACAAAATGTTAGGAATGATTAACCATGTAAACTTTGTTAAATAGGGATTCGTGACTCGAATTTGAACACCCATCACTAGGGGAAGAGTGAACCTGACTTTCCTTTAGTGAATTTGGAAATGTTATTTCCAGTGTATTTTTCTGCATAGACATTATACATGCAATTGTGTGGAAGATTTGGCAGGTACTGGCACCAGGAGAATGAAGATAAGAAAATTAAGCACTTGTTTTTTTTGATAATTAAATACGAATGTACACATGCCTTGTACAAGAGCTCAAGTATAAGAGCTTAACTAGTGCATCAAACTTTTGTGGGCCAATTAAGCACTTGTTTCCCTCGTGAAATGGTTTTACCCTGTGGTAAATTTAACATTACATGTGACCAGAACACATGACTAACAGCCAGGGTAACCCAAGCAAGAGGGTCAGGAATCAATATATCTGAATCTGATAAGAGGGTCAAGAATCAATATATCTGATCGGAAAAGAGCCAATGAAAGACGAACAACTCAGCCAACAGAGAATCAAAATCTTCACTCCCCTCCTCACAAAACTCCACAAGTATTATCCAACTCTCGTCCACTCCTTCACAACAATAATATTATCATACCTATCTTCCATTCCACCACCACCCAAATCAAACACCAAGAAATACTCCTCCAACACCAGCAGCAATGGCCTCTGCCTTGTTCTCTGCCCCTACCTTCCAAGGCCTAAGGCCACTAAACAAGCCCACCGACTCCGCTTTGCTCCCGAAAGCAAGCTTCTACAAGCCCATCACCATCAAAACCAACAAAAGAGTGGGAGTGGTCAAATCAGAGCTGAACCCGTCTCTGGTGATAAGCCTGAGCACAGGCTTGTCTCTCTTCTTGGGAAGATTCGTCTTCTTTAACTTCCAAAGAGAGAACGTGGCTAAACAGGTCCCGGAGCAAAATGGAATCACTCATTTCGAAGCAGGGGATTCACGGGCCAAGGAGTACGTGAGCCTGCTGAAATCAAATGACCCTGTTGGATTCAACATTGTTGATGTGCTTGCATGGGGTTCTATTGGTCATATTGTTGCTTACTATGTCCTTGCCACCTCCAGCAACGGCTATGATCCCAGCTTCTTTGGCTGATCCTTTTTCATTGCTACTATCCTTTTTACAGTAATATTTGTACAATTCCATTTAATGCTGTACTAATTCATGTTTGTATACTACTGCTTGGCAAACTAAAGCCTACTTATCGTCATTTTCTTCCAGGTTTTGTGTGCTTTTTATGCTTAATCATAAACTCCAATAATTTTCTTCTCAATCTTAAAAATGTTTTGCACAACACATTTTGTCTACTACTACTAATTATTAATATGTAGATATCATGAGTCTCATATTGAAATTATTTTCATAAGCCATACATATTGCTTACTCGTAGAATTGTAGTTAAGAATAATGCACTACAAAGTCTCATTATTTAATAATATATCACATAAACCCTTGCTGAGTGTAGGAGTTTTAGTGAAAATATTTACTATAGGCTATAAATAATCTTTTGTAAATCTTGAATTAGTTGATTAAAGAGATGCACAAAAAGTTTGGGTCCGAAAATCTGACCCGGCCCGATCCGGTCGAAACCCGGTCAAGCCCGGCCTGGTCAAAGCCCGGGCTTAGGGCCTTGACGAACCCTATATTTTTAGGCAAAGCCCGGCCCGGCCCGGTTAAAAACCCGGGCTTCGGCCCAGCCCGATTAAAAGCCCGAAAAAGCCCAGTTAAAATCTGATTATTCTAATATATTTTCTTATATATTTAAGAATTCACATTTACTATAAATATAAATAATACTTTAAACACATATATATTTACATATTTGTGATTAATAATATTATTTATATACTTCATTGCATAAATAATGGAAAAAGATATAGTAAATACATTATATATATTTGGATAACAATGATAAAACTTATTATTCTATAAACATGTTTATTTTTTGCCGAAGTTAAATATTTTCAACGAAGTAATGTTTTCATAAAATATTCCATGTAAATTAAAACATTTTTACGATGATCTAGTTGCTAACATATATAGTCTTCAGAATCTCTAATAAAACTCGATCCAATTTTGTTATTCCCAGTGGACTAACAATGAGATTTACAGAGGGGGGGGGGGTTGAATGTAAATCTCAAAACTTTTTCAAGTTTTGAGCAATTTGTAAGACTAAGTGTTTGAGTGATCAAATGTGTGTGAATTGCTTGGAGCTGATGCAGACAGATATATATTTAAACACAAATGAAATGAACACAAAGAACTTAAAAACTTTTCTGGTGGATTTGTTGTTCCACCAGAGATGTGTTATTTCAGAAAATCTGTGATTCAAAATTAAATCACAGTTGCTTCCTAGTACAAACTAGATGATTTTCTCTCTTGATATTTCTAAACAGCTCAGGGAAAATTCATATCTAATTACTAGCTACTACTTGGTTTATATAACACCAAGTTTACAAGTGAAGACAAAGATAAAGTACAATAAGACAATAGTTCTCCACTTATTTCTGTTCCATTTTTATCCAGTGTAATATGGAATTATCTGTTGACTTTCCATTTTGAACCAGACTAAAAACGGCTGCTTTTTCTGCTGTTCCTGAAATAGGCTACCACATCTCTGTCAATCCATGTGCCTCTGTCAGCTTTGTTAACTGTCACTATCAACTGCTATGAGACTGAGCATCCGTTGAAGCTTTCATCCGTTGATGGCTTTATCCGTTGATGCTCTAGCAGTGCATCCGTTGAAACTTTCATCCGTTGATGGCTTTATCCGTTGATGCTCTAGCAGTTGAAACTTTATCCGTTGAAGCACTTATCCGTTGAAGGTCTTCAATATCAGTTGATACTTCTTCACTTATACAAAATTACAAGGCATGAAATATTTACAATTAGCCCTCCTACTTGTACATCCATTAGTAGTCAACATGACTGATTATCTCCTAACAACATCTAAGAATTACAGCTTGAAACCAGAGAGTGAGATGTGCTACAATACCAAACTTATTGCTAAGTAAGGCTACTCCTTCAACGGATAGCCAAGATGGTCTTATTCGTTGAGGCTACAAACACTAGATTTCTACTTAAGTGTTTTGCTGAACTTATCATCAAACTAATACACATATTCCTAACAATCTCCCCCTATTTATGTCTACTAGAACTGTAGGCATAAATTTGGGTTTAGCTTGATGATAACAAAACACTTAACAAATATATAAACTGTAACTAAGCAGAAATTCAAAAGTGCTGCAAAAGTGTATATGCTGAGATGAAATTGAAGAAATACATTGTTTCCAAGGGTGCTCCTTTAGCTTGAACAAATTACTTTCTTTTCCTTTGATCCCTGGTTTTCTTTCCTAGCCTCCTGTCATTCTCCTCCATTTGAAGTTGAAGTTGTCTGTAGAATTCAGCTTCATCTTCTTCATTGATATCTAACTTAGATTGCATATCCTTGAGAGTTTCATTACTGGCAATCTTTAGCTGATCTTCAATTCTGAAAAATCTTCTGACTCCTTTTTTGTCTCTGAACTCCATCAACCAATGAGGTGATTTGTGAATTATAATACCTCTCTCTGGAATGAGTAAAGTTCTAGGCAAAGCATTGGGCTCCCTCCAAGTTTTCCTTATGTTGGCAATCTTGTTGAGAATCTCAGTCCTGGCAGTTCTGGTAAAGCCAGAATCCTTATGTATGGCTGAGTAGACTCTAATCAAGGTAGTGTAGCCTTCATTCAGAATTCTGTGAAGAGGCCATGTTCTTTCCCCAGCTCCTTTGTATTTGAACACTAGTCTTTCTGGTAGCTGTCTGTAGGCAGCTATTTCCCTTACATCCTCCAGCTCATCCAGATAGAGTTCAATGTCTGAAAATTCTTTTATGTCACAGATGTGAACATAATCATCTTTAGAGTTTTGAGGTTTGGACTTAGGCTTCTGTGTGAATTTGATTGAGGCTTTAGAGGGTGTTGATTTGATTCTTCTTTTCTGCTTCTTTGATGATGGAGAAGAGGTTAGGAAGGTGGGCAATTTGATGGTGTCCCAATCAATTGGTTCCTCCTTGGAAATGATTGTTTCACCATGAATGTTCATGAAGGGGTCAGGTACAATGGGTTCAGGAATGGAGGGTAGTGGTTTGGATATTGATTGGGTTTCTTCAGTCTTATCTACCTTCTTTCTCTTTGCATTGACCTTCTTTCTTTTCCCTTTCTGCCATTCTTCCTTACTTCTTTCCTCCATCTCAGTACCAACCATGTCCCCCATAGCTTCATCTTCACCTTTGTCTTCAATTACTTTCTGATCTTCAACCTGACTTGACTCTAGCTGTTTTTCAAGCTTTGCTTGTGCTCTTTTGTCAGCCTTTAGCTGTTTGGCTTCTTCCTTCAACCTTTTGGTTTCTTCCTTCTTGGCTATTGAGAATTTGGGATGTCCTTGCATCACACATATGCTCTTTCCCTCTCTAAAAATAATAGCCATGTTTCTCCTTACAGCCTCATCCATGGTCTCTTTGAGATATGCAATACTTCTTCCTAAAAGCTTGTCCTCATCTGCTTTTGGAAGAGGAAAATCCACCTCTTTTAGAGGATTCTTTGTAGAGTCCTTATTGGATCTGTTGTTGGGCTTGAGAACCATAGGTTGCAGATCTTTGGAAGAAGTTTCTCCATCCTTATGCCTCCCTACTGGCTTGAGTTCCATAATAATTGATTCCACTTTTGTGCTATGCTTCACAGATTGTGATTGAGAAGTTGTAGAACCAAATATTAGTTGCATCTTTTCATCAATCTTCTTCCTTTGCTCTTTGACTTGCAATTCAGCTGCTGCTATCTGGATTAGATCAATTCCATCTAGCTTTCCTTTGACTTGAATTGGTGGAGAAGTTGTGATGACAGGAACTAGCACTTGAGAAATCTGAACTGTTGTAGATGGCTCTCATTCCCCTTCCCCTTTATTCTCCCCCTTTTTGTTATCATCAAGGGTAGGGGTCAAGCCTTGTGCTTGTGCCGGCTGCATGAGGAGATTTGTTTGAGTTTGTTGATTCTGAAGAATGGTGACCATAGAGTCTTCAATTATTTGAACCCTATCTTCCAATCTGGCCAACCTCTTATCAGCATCAGAGGCCTTCCTTAGTCTCCCCAACAAATCTTGCATAGTACCATAGGGTATAACTGAATCCAATTTCTCAGCATTGTAGGATTTCAGATCAGCAATGTCCAGCTTGAGCTCATCCACACTTAGATTGTGCTGGTAATGCTGCAACTGCAAGAGATGCAGAGATTCCAGATGAGCTTGAAGAATTGCCTTGGTGCCAGCATCCTGAGTCTCCTGAATGGCCTGCTGAATTGTCATGACTTGTTTGACCAAAGTGACACCAAACTCTCCTGGTGTTGATGGTTTTGCCCATGTCCATGCAGGAAGATTAGGAACAGAACTTGGGCCTGCTACTCCCCCTAAGTTCATGCTCTCATTCAAAGAATTAGAGTCATCATCATTAGAATTTACTCCAAATTCTTCAGATGGCTCACCAGCTTGAGAAGGCAGCCTGTTGACAGCAGCTTTGTCTCTTAGAAGAGATTCTGAAGTGTGTACAATATGTAGTGTCTGTTCTGCCTCCACATTGCCCTGTGCAGCCAATAATTGATAGGCTGAAACAGGGTGAGTAAAAGTGTCAGCATCCAAGGAAATGTTATCAATGACAGCTTTGTAGTGTTGCTGAAATTGTCTTCCCTTATCTGCATCATCCACTTTCATGAACTCACTAGCAATGGCTGGATCCACCCTTATAGCTTCTGTACATGCCTTTCTCTCAATTTCTCTCTTTTCTTGCATCAGGGGCTCCCCCTGGCTCACACACACCCTCACACCCTCACCTTCACCTTCTAAGGTGGCACTCCTCTCACTTACTTTTGCCATGCTGGAAGAAATAGCATGTATTTGGTGACTCTCATCCTCTCCTTTTGCCTGGGAGCAACCCAGCCTCTCACTCAAAAAATCACTCCCTTCCCTCAAGCCTAAAAGTGATTGTACAGTTGCCATGTCCTCTACAGTTGGAGTTGTTTCTTTTAAGTGTGTAGAGGCCATCAACGGATAGGGAGTATCCGTTGAAGTAGAAACTGATGGTATCAACGGATAACTGCTGTTAAGCTTATCCGTTGAAGAACAACCACTTGTCAACGGATGAGAGATATCCGTTGAAGAAGGAAATGATGTAGAGATAGAAAGTGATATAATTGTTGAATCTGTGTGGATTGATTTTAAGTGAGGTGACACGGATTCTGCAACTACATCTGAAAGAATTGGCTGATGATCCAACAAATCATCTAAAAGATGATGATCACCAGGTTTTTGAGTGGGGCTCCTCCCTGAGTTTTAATGAGGGAGAATCAGGAATTGATGTGAATATCATATCCACATCTAGAGAGGGTGTAGGAGAGTTTGAGGAATGGTGTGTGTCTATATTGAGAGAATGGGGCTGTGATTCCACATTTGCTGGAATCACATCAAGCTGAATTTGAGAAGGCACAGATACTGGTGGGTGTATCTGTGCTGTGTGTGTCCCTTGTGTGGAAACTAGGGTTTTGGCCTTCTTCTTCCTTGAAAAGGCTTGAATTGGTGAATGTTTAGCTTCAGTGTCCCTCCCTCTTTTGTTCTGTGTCCCTGGGTGGGGACTATTTTCAATAGTTACATCCTTTTGGGAGGGATGCAACTAGGGATGTGCTAGACTCCTTTTGAACCACTACAGTCTTTTAAGAGACTGTGGCTTGGCTGGAATGGGTATCACTCACCTTTCCCACCTTATCCTAGGGGGCTTTTTGATGTTCACCCCTCCCCTCACCACTCACACCCTGTTCACTCC